>NW_004524588.1:26765176-26778118 GCF_000260255.1 Octodon degus | reverse complement strand
CCTCCCTCCCTTAGTGCCATGCAGTAAGCAGCTGCCCTCTGCCAGGCCCTGCCACTCTGCTGTTTCTCGGAGCCAGCTGACTTTGGCCTGAAATGGAGCCTGAGCCAAATGAACGTCTCCTCCTTAGAGTTGCAGCTATTCAGTATTTTGTTCCAGTGACAAGAAAATGTCTAAGACAGAAAACTGGTACCAGAGGGGTGGGGTCATTGTTGAGACTGTACCTGAACACAATAATTCTAAAGCTTTTGGGATTTGTTTGGAGGAGTTTGGAATGGTGTAGAGATGCTAGCTAGACAAGCCTTGCCTTACTGTGAGTAGACTGATGGTAGATACTAGTCTGAGGGCCGAAGGCCAGAATGCTGGTGGGAAGTGGACTGTGAAGCTGAGCCTCATGACACTTCAGGTGGGAACAAGGGCCTGCTGGGAACCAGCCTAGAAGCCACGCACGTTACACCGTAGCAAAAAACTAGTCTGCATTTTACCTGTGCGTTAAGATAAATTTAAAGACAGTGGACTAATTATTCTGGCAGAGGACGTTTCAAGGCATGGGTACTGATGGCTGTTTTCTGCACATGTATAGTAAAAACCGGGAGCAAAAAGCAGATGTGAAAAGATGCAGTTTCTTCAAAATAGAAGAGCTTCCAAAATTCCGGCCATGGTGAGGGTAGCCGCTCAAAAGACGCTCAAGAAGATGCCCAAAAGCACTGAAGTCAAGTACTCAGCTATCAGCCGGCAGGAACGGGGCCTGAAAGCCTCTCGGAAGCCAGGAAGACGCCACACCTGCAGGTCCAGAGCGCAAAGCTGAAACGCTTTCATCTGGGAAGAGAAGCCCTCGGCCGCTGCCCAAGAAGAGCTGCCTAAGAAACTGCCTGGGAATTTCTGTGGCCCGCTTAGTCATCCAGGGACGCTAAGGCCTCTGCAGTCCCTGCCCAGGGGCCCTGAGTATCGCTCAGCTGGCAGCGGCTCTTGGCGGAATCCAACATTGGGTGCTGATTTATAGATATGCAGAATACAAGTTATCAGGCCTGGGACATTTCCACCCAGGTTCCCAAAGAAGGTCTGGGAGGCAAAAATGTGTAACAGGCCACAGTCTTTGTCAGGAGCCAGGACAGGAGAGGCACAGAGCTGTAAGAGTGAAACGAAAGGCGCAGTGAAGGGCCTCAAATGCTGAAGATGCCAGGGATGTGGGACGTTTGCAGAGGAAAGCTTCAGGCGGTGAGCAGAGCCAGCCTAGAGGAGGCCATGCGGGGCTGCAAACAGCAATGCCATCAGGTGGGCCGCGTCACCACCCGCCCTGGGTGCCGGACAGGGAGTCACGGAATCTTCCCATACCCCATCCCTCCCTTTAAGTTATTTTGTTTTATTTTAATTGTTGCTGCTGTTGTTACAGGGTCTCTCTATGCTGTTCAGACTCGTAGTGATCCTCCTGTCTCAGCCTCCCCAATGCTAGGATTATAGGCATGCCCCACAAGCGCGGTGTCAGGGCCAGCTCAGTGCACCTGGGGTTCTGGTACTGGCACAGCATGCAGTACTGGGGATCCAACTCAGGCAGGGCCTTGCCCTTGACAGGCAGGCACTTAGACCACCAAGTATCTCTCCAGCCCTATTTCTCCTTTTTAGAATAGAAATATTGACTCTGTGTCATGCATGTTGGAAATACTTTATTTCATTTTTATTTTCATAGGAACCCACAATTAAGTTTGCTTTTAGTTTCAGAGGAGACTTTGGACTTCAACATTTTAGCAGGGCTGGAACTCTTAAGACTGGTAACTCTAAATACTACGTGTATTTTGCATAATGAAACAGACAGGCGCCTTTTAGGGGGGCCAGGGTCAGAATGATATGGTTTATAGCTACATTGTGCTCCCCAAAGTCGCATGTGCAGAAGTGAAGGTTGGGCCAGGGAGACAGCTCAGTGGCCTAAGTGCCTGCCTGGCAACGCAAGGTTCTGAGTTCGATCCCCGGTACTGAAGTGAGACTTCAGAAAGGTGACTGGATCATGGAAGTGCTGAGTGTGCTGACTGGAGGTCCAGACACGATCCGAAGGGGTAGGTCCTGCAGATGTGACCCGAAAGGGTGTACAAGTGCCCCTGGCTGTGCCCACTTCTCCCTTCTCTGTTACACTTTTCTGCCATGCTGTTTCTAACCTGGAGCTGACTCTGGATTAAACCCCTTGGAAATTTTGAGCCTGACAGAGCGCTCCTCCTTTAAGCTGCAGGTCTTGAGCACTTTGTTCGTGGCACAGGAAGGCGACTACTGTACGTGGATGACAACGTGTCCCTCCAAGAGTCCTGAATGAAGTGGCTACCCTGTGGTGTGGAGCAACTGTCCGCGTGTGTGCTGCGCAGCATCCACAAATAAAAGTTCTGCCAGTCAGGTGGTGGACAGTGTTGGGTCATTACAGACCCAAAGCATTTTCATTCACTGACTCGGGGTAAGCATGCATCCAAGGCGGACTAAGACACGGAAGAAAAGGCTCAGGGTATCCAGATCTCATACAGTTATCCAGATCTCACTTTGGAGTGATTCACCAGGCTGAATAATTTTCCTGAGTCCTTCATATGGTAAAAGGGAGTAAGGGCAGGGGGCTGCATTTTTGGTCATCTGAAGCATGTTAAATCATTTAACTTTTGATGCATATTAAGATATAACTATAAAAATGTCAAATGCTTGACTAAAAGAGGAGGTAAGAAGCACAGCAAACTTAAAGGAAATGGCAACAGTAACAACAGCAAAGCATCAGCTCTGAATGCTCACACAGCAGATAGCCTTAAAAATGTCAGGCTGAAAAAATTAGATACAGCCTATCTGCCCACCAAGGAGCACACAGAACAACAATCATTTTGAGATCATGTGATTTTATGTGGCAGCTAAATCTGGGGAAGTTAAAGTTAAACTAAGTCACATCTAAACAAATGCATTAAGCTTTTAAATAAAAGCTGAGACACCGAAGGTTTTATATGTGTAGCAGAGGAGAAAATTATGGAAATATCCGGCGAGTGTGAACGGCCTCAACGTCCAGAGTCCGGAAGTCGGGGAACTGGCTGAATGGGTGCTAAGCCCTTTATTTAACGTCGGCTGTGCAGGCCACAGCTGCCTGTTCAAGGGCAGCTAGGAAGTACATGCTGAGTGCCCAGAGTTCACACATTACTCTGGAAGGAGACCAGCGAATCGGAAGCGTTGTTTTCAGCATTAGCTCAAGTTTTTAATTTTAAACAGGTCTTCAAAAGGCTGCTGTGTTTGTTCTTAATCATGTTTGCCCCAAAGCACCCCGTACCCCAGAAAGAAGCACATCATACAGGAAACTCAGACAGATGCCAAGCTAAAATACTTTACTTTTGCAAACAATGCTGGCTCAAGGGACACTGGACAAACAGCTGGGGTATTTCTCTCCTTTGGAATAAGAATGTGCTCCCATCAAAGGTAACTCATGGTGAGAAAATATTTTCCAATTTCTTTAATGTACCTCACCAATTAGTTATAAAGATACAGTCACCAGGGCTCCAAAACATCTTGGTAATCTTGAGATAGAAGGGAAAGAGGGAATCATTTTGTGAAAAACTGCATCAGTTGTACCTGAAGGATCAAGACTTTACTATAGCCACTTTCTACACTGTGATGAGAAGATCTGTAGAAAGAAAAGAAACGGCCACAATCACTCTTCTGAAGAAAGCTCACTGTTTATTCAAAAATACAGTCATCAAATTTCACACTTAAGGATTATGGCTGCAGGTAACTCCCTGATGAGAACAGAATTCTGATGAGAACAGACTCTCCTCTGGAATAAACTGAGAGAGAACTTCATAATAAAGGGGATCACACTTTGTCCGCCTGAATCACTGTCTCAGTCATCGATACCACAAAGGCCACATCATTGTTACCCACATTTCACAGATGAAAAATGAGACCCACGGAGGCTCACAGAATCACTGCCTGGTGCAGAGCCACGAGGTGAGAGCATGGAGCAGGGACTCGGGCTGCCGGACCCCTAGGGCCCATGCATCTAGCCACCAGGAAAACACACCAGGAAGCCAAGTATCTGGATACACATTACTTTTGTTAAAAGAGCCAGTTCACTGAAATGACCGCACTAACAACGTAAGAGGAAATGTGGGAACGCTCCCAGTGTGGAAGTGCCCTTTCAAATGACCCAGTCTAGGGGGACTTGCCGGTTGGCTCAGTCGTTTAAGCGCCTGCCTGGGGACCATGGTTCGATCCCCAGCTCCACATGCCATACCAGACCCGCCCTGAAGGCAGCCTGAGCAAGTAAAAAAAAAAAAATCCTTCTCAAATGACCCAGTCCCACTAAACTTTAGTCAGACAGATTCACCAAAATGGAGGAAACAAGGGTGATTGCCAATCTTATTCAGTTTGGAATTAACTTTGAATTATGCAAATTTATTTTCTATTACTGACTCACTTTTGCTGTGGTCAGTGTTTTTCTGAAAACATTGATATTTAAGAGAGGTGAGCAAATATTAGAAAACCTACAGGTAAGTAAACTTTCAATAAAAACAGCGACAGGATGAAAATGCTTCCCTATATATGGAAACACAGAAATGAACTGCAAATTTTCAAATTAATTTATGTTCAAATTCACACAAGTATATTTCAAACTGCTTCCCGTGAGCGGCAGCTGCTGAATATGACACGTGCTGCTAAGGGCCTAAAAGTTCTCGAAACACACTGTGGAAGTAAGTCTTGGCCACTTGGTAAGCCTCACCGCGAGGTCCTCAGAAGCCTACGTTATTACTTAACCTGGTTGCACAAGTAATTTACATATGCAACCATGTTATTTGATAGACGCCCACCGGAGTATTAAACTATGATTTTCTTAAATTATCACTACTCTGCTACGGAGTTCTCCGTGGGCGTATTAACATGATAAAGCAGTGACTCCCTTACTAGCATGCAAATAAATTTCTATAATCATTCATCTGGAACACAATCTTTTCTCTTTGTATTTTTTTAGGGAAGGGTCTACAGGGTGTTCAGGGTCTCACTACTAGATCAGACTCGAACTGACACCCCAGTTACAGCCTCCCAAGTGCTGGGATTATCGGTGTGCACCACCACGCCCATTCGCCGTATGCCCCGGCAATGGGCCCGGGGGTCAAACCCCAGCGCCCTGCGCCTGCTTTCAGGTGCTTTAATCCACTGGGCTATTTGGCTGGCCCTTTCTTTTCTTTTTTAATGCAGTACCAGGGATCAAACTCAGGACCTTGCACTTGCCGGGCAGGTACTTAAGTGGCTGAGCTATATCCCCAGCCCACCACAGCCTTTTCTATAGGTTTCATGCCCCTACAACTGTGGCTTCCTAAGTTTTTTTTTACTGTAACCCACAGCTCATCTCATCCCCAGTCTGCACATGCAGATGTGCACATGAGTGTGCGCGTGTGCACACACACACACACAAAGGTTTCAGAACATAATACTACTGTATACAATGTACTTCTTTTCTGTTCTATTTCAGTTTTTAAAATGTTAGCCATAATTCACTAATTTGATTTCATGAATAACTAATGGGTTATAGACAGTAAGCTAAAAAATACCATATTCACAGAGTAGCATAAAGTACAGCGAGTTCACAGAGCAGCACAAAGCGAGAAGAGCGAGACAAGATCTGTGGGCAGCTTGATCTGTTAAATTGTAAGCAATGTTTAAAACATATAGACTTGTAAGTGTGGCTAGTTGTACTGCATCTTGATAAGCAAAGAGCAGAGAGCTCTGGTTGGCGGCTCAGCGCATATTTAAAACATCGGAGTTGCCCAAGAGTAATGAGGGAAACAACAGTGTGTCCTCCTGCTGGCTGGGAGAACACAGAGCTTGCTTCCTCTCTGCCCCAGCAGAGAGCGGAGGCCCGACACGGAACCTTGGCAGTGTCCTGCAGTGTCCGTCAAGCTTTTCTGTACCCGAGCAGAGCGTCCGGCCCCCCACCTGCACACGTCCCAGGTGCTAGGGGCTGCGTTTGGCTCAGGAGCATCCCTGACCTAAAGGCCACTCTGCTCTGGAAAGGCCACGGGGTCAGGACGCCAGCTGAGGAAAATGAGAACGCTCTTCTAGGGTGGCTTGTAAGAAGTCTGCCTTTACAATTTTTCCTTTCCATCTTTAATTCAAAGTCTTAAATTTAAGATTAGACCTAGGGACTGGGAGTACAGGCCCGTAGTGGGATGAATGCGTAGTGTAAATAAGGCCTTGGGTTTGAGCCTCGGCAAAACAGGGTTTAAAAAAGGGTTTTCATTTAAAATTTTCAATATTTGATATGTTAATAAAAATAGAGGTGGTAGATACAGTTCTAGCCATTTCCCGTTCTTAAAGATGAATGAGGGGCTGGGGAGATGGCTCAGTAGAACAAGCGCTTGCCTGGCAAGCGCAAGCGCCCGAGTTCAATCCCCGGTTCCGCAAAAAGAAAAAAAAAATAAAGAACGGCAGTGTGAATCCCCACATACCTATCAAAGGAATTCAGTTATTAGCAAGATCTGGGGACAACCCACTGAGCCTCTATGTTGTCAGTGCTTCTATCTTAAAGCAAATCCGACCTAAGTTCATCCCTAATTACGAAGTATATCTCTGAAAGCGATACTTTCTTCATATAGCCACATGTCATCACCGTGTTTAAAAGAACTAACAATCCCTTGTCCTCCTCTAGAACAAAGCCATGCTCAGATCCCCCAAACTGTCCTAATTGTCTGTGGCTGGCTTGCCAGAGCACGGCCTTTGCAAGGTCTGCCCGGCATCTAGGCTGCGCACGTGCTCGGGCTTTGCTGCTGAGCGGAGCCCTCCAGCCCCAGCGCGCCCCACTGGCGGCCCTGGCTCCCTTCAAAACCAGGCCAGAGCTCCCGCCCACGCCGCCCACTCCTCTACTTCCTTAGAACCACTGAACACTCTTCTCTAGCTCCACAGAGCCACAACTAGAACTCAAGCAGGAATGTTTGATTAGACAGCAGTTGAATTTTTTGCAAGAATACTTTATAAACTGTGATGCTTCTTAGAACCCATTTATCTATCACACCATATCACACTAAGAGGCACACAGTGTTATACAGCCGCTTTCTCTGGAGCTTTGATGGATCAGCTAATTCAGGTGGTGGCAGCCAATCTAGACACTGACTTTTTTTTTAAATCAGCCTCACATCTAATAATTTAATTCACTGATGACTCTGCCTAAACTATATATTCCACAAGAGATTACAAAATGATGACTTTCTAACTCTACCCTCCAAACTTCAGAGCTAAAATTCCTCCGTGAAGAACTTTTTCCTCAACCAGATTGCTTGGATACTTGGAAATATGATTATTCCTAAAGGACACGCAGACAAATGCTTTTGGCTTTTCTCTTTAATTGTCAACTTTCAGGTTGATAGTTCAGAGAACAATGAGTTTTGTTTGCTTTGTTTTGGATTCCAACATCTATGTACTCAGTGCGATCATCTAACGTGGACTGCACGTGGGACTCTAACCACAGCCTCGGCAGCGACGCCCCTGCACAGTGGCTGCGGGCCTGTGTATGAAGCTATCACTGGTTGTTGATGTCTTTCTCACTTACTGGAACACAAGGTAACTGGGCATCTATTGCTCATTTCTGGCTTTATGTGTGGAACTGCCCACTCGGCTGAGAAAGCTCTGCTTTGCTTTAGTGAAAAATAGCAGGAAGAGACCACAGTCTAAGACCTGGGACTGCTCCTCATGCCCCAGCTGCTAAAGGGAACAGAAGTACTATTTTGAAGAAGTAATGAGTTCCAGCTCAAAGTTAGGACCACAGAATTTTCTGGTTTCTTTTGGACTCAATTCCTGGTTGCTAATCTCTTCATGTAAGTATCAGCTGTACCTTATGGTATATACCACAAATAAAGTAAATAGCTCCAAATTAATGATGATAATACTACTAAAGTGGAAATACTGAATAGAACTCAAGACTTCTCTGTGGTTCTGTTTGGTTTTAGTCTCTATTCCATTAGGAATGTCACTTGGAACATTTATCTTCTCTGTACTAACCACTGTCTTTTAAAAACAGTAAAGAAAACTTTTCCCTTCTTAAAAGTTTAAGGCCTACGAAAGTACAAATGGCCCAAAACTGGAACCCAAATTGTCAGAACACGCTTTATCTGTTCTTGCATAACGCAAGCCAGCAGTGCCGCCCTGCCTCGAGTGCCCAGGCTGCCAAGGGCCAGGTGCCAGCTGACAGGCCCTGGCACCCTGCAGCCTTTGCCCTTCCCGCTGTCTTCTTCCATGGCCTCCACGCAACTCAGCGGGGCCCGGGGCACATGGTCACAGGGTCAGCGTTCACTGTGTTTGCAGAATGAAGAACAAAGCGCGGCGGACGAGCAGCTACAGCAGGACCTGACGCTGGGGACCTGCTCACCCAGCACAGACGGCAACTCCCACGGCACGCATCATGCAGTTGGTCCGCTCAGTCTCTGCCTGCACAACCCTAAAGTCTAAACATTTTTGCAAATGTTTTTGGAATGTGAATGATGTTGGGTTTTGCATAAAGGCCCAGCTCCAAAAATACCTTCCATGGCAAACATTTTTTTAAGAGCAGTGATAGATTTCTTTTTCCTGACTCTGAGTGTTACAGTCATACTCTCCCTCCCTTCCCTGCCTTCACGCGTCATCACCTGTGTGATTCCTTTCCCTCTTCTCATGTCCCCTGCTCCCATTTCCCAGAAATGGCACCTTGAGGTATTTTAGATTTGCGTGATTGTGTTGAAATGACAGGACTTCCCACCGCTCTGCAGTCCGCCTTGGCAAGCACATGCTGAAAGGACATCATCGGCTACTTCAGTCGCTAAGCCCCTGTAGGGACGCTTCGTGGGTGACAGCAAGCAATGGATGCACATGCGTCAAGTGATCATAACTATGAAAAGAAAGTCCTTTCGCAGACAAGTGTTGTAAACAGAAAAGCGTGGGGAGGTGCTGCGGGCAAGATGAAGGTCGCCTTGGAGGACCTTGTCCTCCCTTCAGCCTCAGGGACACAAACAGGGGGCGGTCTGTTTATTCTGTGGGACAGCAGGCAAGGCCCTTTGAAAGACTGTTACAGTTACATGAGAGACGACACTAAGGGAATAGAGCTGAGTTCCTGCTACATGCGCTGCATCATATATCTATCTGATACACAATGTCATTCAACAGAGATGGCATATCATCCAAAACATTATAGCCAGAATCCAGAGTCAGCACTGCTCCCCACAGAACAGGAGGTGGTTCAGAGAGGTGGTTGTTACCCACCCAGAGTCACAATGAGGTGGAGGTATGACAGGAAGTCAGTCTCTCTGACACTGAGTCCTAAGGGACACTGCGGAGGAGACAGGGAAGTAGCTCATGGGACGCACAACGGGTCCTACTCAGATGGAAACCATGACTTTGTGTAACTCAGAAGTGCAGTCTGTGACCAGGAGACAGCTCTTAGCACCCACCCAGCAGTGTGTGGGCAGGCATGTATGCCCCTGAAGGAAGTGGGCCCTGCCAGCACCCGGTGCGTGCTCCCAGCTCTCACCCTGCAGGCGCAAGCTGACGGCTTCTCCACATGGCAGATAGACTCCGTGTGGGGCTTTCGCCAGCTGTGGAAGCAGGACTGGCCCTCAAGGGGAGCAAGCAGCTGTCAGGGAGGACGTCACCGAGGAGAGCCTCCCACAAAGGACTCATACCTGCTGTCCCGCCCTCCCTAGCTACCTAGCAGCTCACAGGTGGACTACTGTCCAGATGCCATCAGTGACCATCTGCTTCTTAACTCTGTGGGGGACCACCTGATGACTCCTCCTGGAAAGAAGAGCAATTGCCTACATTTTGGCTGTGCTTGGCCCTATTTCCATGTACTGAGAGGTACAGAGCTGGCTGGGACTTTTCCTCATCCCTTCAGTTGGCTTTAAGCAATGCATGTGGGTCTATCCCAGGTGCTGGTGACAGTCTCTGAAGACAGCATGCATGTTTCCTGGATAACCCACACCTGCTGCTCTTCAGTATGAGCTGAGTTGAGACAGGACACAGAGCCAATGCTCCAAGGCTGGGATCGAGTCTTGAGATAGAGGCTAAGACTTCCTGGGCTTGAAAGATTACATATCAGAGCTGAAGCACAGGACCCCAAAACATTAGATACTGTCTCCATAGTATAACGCCAGTTACTTTTTCTGTATATCCTTCTCTCTGCATTTGCAGAGAGGTACACGCAGGCCTCCCACCTAGCCCACCTGTTGTCACCTACTTCATGCCATTCTCAGTCATTTATCCTCAAGCCACTCTTCCTTCATGGTCAAACAAAACCCGAGTTTGCTCTGGATAGCTATCACCAAGCTGGGCTTAGGACCCCTGGGCTCCCCATAAATATGCCTTAGTGTCTTTATTCTCACCGTGGGTTGCACTGTAAGTGGTAAATTGGGATTAACTTGATGGAATTCCAATAATTTATCCATGGGATTACAAATATAAACTTCCTAGACCAATAAGAGGACCAAAAAGGGCTCCCTACAAGCCCTCACTGCAGTGGCCTCCCTGTTCTTCAATGCGCTTCTCTGTGCCTTTATGTATGATTTCCAGGGTCAATGACTGAACCGACTACTTGTACAGAAACAGTCCTAGTTCACTTCTGGGGAATTAAAACCAAGACAATGGAGAAAAGCAGTATAAAGTCAGAGACTCAAAAGTGCCAGCCAGAGTGATCCTGTTGCCAACTGTGAGGTTCAGTTTAGGTGCAATGGGAATTAATGTCCAAATGGGAGAGGTCAGGACAGCTGCCACTGCAGAAGGGAGATCAAGACAGTGGTAGGGCAGCAGTGGACACTGAGAAGCACAGTGACATCTGAGCGGGGCTTCCACAGCAGGACGGGCTAGGGATGACGAGGTCGGGGTGAGGCCAAGTGGATCAGCTCTTTAGTGGAGCTGGGAGAAACACCAACGTCTAGATTATGATAGGTCTGTCCTTTAGGAATGTTGACCTGCTGGGATGATGGCAGGAGCTGGGGAGACGAGAAGCCAAAGCAACCCTGAAAGCATGAGAGTGACCGGAATACTGGCTGTGACGAAACATGGCAACTGCAGCAGAGCTGGATGGTGACAACCTCAGAGTGGAAGGGCAAGCTTTGGGAGACAACTTGGACTCACTGTCTAACTCTGTTCCGAGGTACAGCAGACGTGCCCACCTTTACCTGAAAAGAATGACGGAGGAAAATGTGCCTAAGGGAGAGTCACATGGCAGGGAGGCGGCATGCTACATGTCAACAGAGGTGTGGGAAGTGTTTACAGTGGAAGGGTTTCCAGTGGGCAAGGTGGAGAGAGCTGGAAGGGAAGTTATCCAGAGGAAGACAGGCAGCTGGAAGAAAGGGAGGATCTTGGCATCAGGGCTTCATAAGCCAATGAATGACTGCAGGGCTTTGGGCAGTGGAGCGGGAGCGCGAAAAACTGAACAAAGGCCAGGAGGTGACAACATGACACCATGACAAGAGTGTGATCTTTCGAGTCAGACTTCCATTGGTTCTTGGATGTGACGCTGACTCCAGGATCTTGGGAATATTATATAAATGTCTATTCCTCAATTTTCTCCTCTGTACAATGGCAAGTTATTTGGTGATATTTTGGAGATAAAATGTGAAATGCATAGCTCCACTCTAGTTTAACAATAAGCACTCAATAAATATTAATTATTGTTTATTACAAGTGGCTTCATGGTTTTGAAGGAATCCCTTGGTATAAAGAATTTTAATATCAGTTGGTCAAGCATCCTAGGTATTGTTAAGATTCACATACTCTTATGTTTGTCAGGAAAAAAAATTATGAATACACAAATTCAGATTTGTAGCAGTCTGGAATTATTTCCTTTTTCCTAGAAAACAAAAATAGTGAGTCTTCTCATGTGTTCAATTTTCCTGTTACCAGAATTGGGTCCACAGTGAGGCAAGCAAACACGCAAGACCCAGATTTTGGGAGGTGCTGTAAATACCCATGGGGGCTCGGTGGCCCGTGTGCACCCCACCACCATCTGGACAGGCAGTGCCTCGCCCCTGGGTCGCAGGTCAGACTGCTGGGCAGGGCGCCCCACACCCAGGCCCTGTCACAGCCAACAGCGCCGCATGGACCTGTGCTCAGGCGGACTCGCCCTCTCACGACTGGGCATGCCTCAGCCGGAGGATGTGGACCAGGGTGCTTCTCGGCCTGCCCACAGGGTCTGCACATGCCAGCTTATTCCCATGTGACATAGCTTTTGACGGGTCTAAACTAACCTAAAATGTACACGCCGTGGCTGCAGGATGTGAGTACATCAAAAACTAGGAAACTCAACCAACCGCCTTCTTAGACTTAGCTCAGACAGTACATTCAGGGGCTGACACTCTTACTTTTAAATTAACAGGCAAAGAAAACCCAAACCACACGATAATTCACACATTTTGCCATTATCATCCCCTGCCAAGAGGTAGCTCAGAGCTCGCTTCTTGCTCCGACGCCGACACGGAAGACCCACGCGGCCTCGTTCTTCGTGCCCGGCAGTACGTCTGCGCTCAGCAGTGCTCGGCTCACGCCGGGTCTTGGGTAGGGTCCTTCTCGCAGGCACTCCATTCCGTCCTTGTCTAGGCTACTCGGTGATTTCCTTCATCAAGTTACTTGGACTCAAAGACAAGCATCTGTTTTATACTGTCCTTCACAGAGTGCCCTCTGTCGCAGGAAGACGGCAGGAAATACTGCTGTCTCTATCCAAAGCGACTGCCTCTGGCTTACAAACGGAGGACGGCGAGTTCCTCCTGCCACCCGTCCATCTGCTCCGCACCCACGCCCGCCTACCCCCTGCTGGGCACCCACGCCCGCCTTCCCCCCTGCTCCGCACCCACGCCCGCCTACCCCCTGCTGGGCACCCACGCCCGCCTTCCCCCTGCTGGGCACCCACGCCCGCCTTCCCCCCTGCTCCGCACCCACGCCCGCCTACCCCCTGCTGGGCACCCACGCCCGCCTTCCCCC
>NW_004524588.1:26762311-26764143 GCF_000260255.1 Octodon degus | reverse complement strand
CCTTCCCTGCGTGCAGCCCCCCTCTCCTGAGGAGCGCCCTTCTCCCGCGGGGGCTGGGGGCCGCTGAGCCCAGGGCCACTGTGCGCGCACGAAGCGGGCGATGAACAGGACAGACCAGGGCGACCTCGTGCTCCGGCGGGCAGCGGGAAGAGGACGCCCGTGGCGCCTGTTCTCCGAGGACAGGCCCGGTCGCGATTCTCCCAGCTTCAGGTCCAGGAGACTGAGTGCTGGCTGCCCTGACGTCCTCGCTCTAGGTTTGCTTATTCAGACCCCTCGTGGACTATAAAAAAATGTCAGGTCCTCGTAAAGACTTCTTTCCTTGATTTCCCAGCACCTGTGTGTGCTCCACGTGACGGAAGAGCAACGGTGACAGACGCAGCGTAAGCTCACAGACTCCAACCCACCCGCAGCGCTCTCTTGGGCTGCTGCTATTCGCACTGCGCAGGGTGCAGTCCCGAGCCTGCCCTGTTGTGTGCGCGGCTCCCGCCGGGCTGCTCGTCCTCGCCCTGACTGCGCAGTGCTTACATTACTGGCATGCATATCAGATCTTTTGGACTCTTTTCCTCCAAGAGATTCCCTGAAGTGAATTTAGTGTACAAAGGGCACAGATATTCTTATAGCTTTTGAAAAATATTGCGAAAATCCTTTCTAAAAGGGATTTGCCAATTTATAATTAATTCAAGGACCCATTTTAAAGACTGCAACTTGCAGCCTACACTGACTAGTCCTGTAACTTTGGAATCCTGCTACCAATATTTTCTAATATTCTCACTGAAAAGTGAAGCAAATGGTTCACATGTTCTGTAAGAGACAAAGCTTGTTGCTCAGGAATCCTGACTCACGTCCCCAAACAGCAGTACATTCATTAACTTCATAGAAGTATTACATAATTTACCAACACAAAAATTATCATGTAATCTCAAAGTGCAACTGATTCTCTTTTCTTTGCTAATTCTGCTAGAATCATTATAGTCTCTGCAAGAAAATACAGTATTTTCCCTATGGAACAGGTCATAGAATACGAGCCTAGGAACAAATTTCCCGCAAGTTCTAACGAATTATATATGCACGCAAAACTGCTGAGACAGAGCTGTTAACAACAGCAGTGTGACACATCTAAGACTTTATACTTAAAGGGAGAGTAAAGAGGTCTAATTTCCTTTCCTTTTTTCTTTAACTACTTCAGTGCCTAAAGTGTATCTCAGCAGTGATGACTAGGTGACCACCTGGTGGACAAAACAGCTCAAATACAAAACCAAATAGGTGTCTTGTAAGAACAGACTAGAGAATGTGCATCCTGCTGTGACAGGGCCAGGCAGCAGGCCAGGCATACTGTCTGATCTTTGCCTGATGGCTGCAGAAGGAGGGCTGGGGTACATCCACATGAGTCTTGGGTCACACTAAGTGGTGGAACCGACACAGGTCCTGTCATGCTTGACTTCTGTCCAGAGTATTGGGCAAAATAGGAGCAATATTCTCAATAACTCCTGCTATGGGTCAAATGATCTCATTGGGAGACAGCGCTGTGTGTGTGAGGAAGTGGGAGTCAGGAAACAAACCATCCTTAATCCTCTCTGATGTGTATGGCCCCTCCTCATCCCCCTCCTCTTCCATCTCCTCCTACCTCTACTCCATCCCCTTTTCCCCTTCCTCCATCCCCTCTCCTTATCCATCTCCTCCTCCCCCTTCTCCCAATCCATTTCTTCCTTCCCCTCTTCCACCTCCTCTTCCTCCTCCATCTCCTCCTTCCCCTTCTCCATCTCCTCCTCCTGCATCTCCTCCTCCTCCTCCATCTCTTCCTTCCTCTCCTCCATCTCCTCCTCCTGCATCTC
>NW_004524588.1:26728060-26761989 GCF_000260255.1 Octodon degus | reverse complement strand
CTCCATCTCCTCCTCAGTCTCCTCTCAATTCATCTCCTCCTTCCCCTCCTCCATCTCCTCCTCCTGCATCTCCTCCTCCTCCATCTCTTCCTTCCTCTCCTCCATCTCCTCCTTCTCCTCCTCCTCCATCTCCTCCATCTCTTCCTTCCTCTCCTCCATCTCCTCCTTCCCCTCCTCCTTCTCCTCCTCCTCCTCCATCTCTTCCTTCCTCTCCTCCATCTCCTCCTTCCCCTCCTCCTGCATCTCCTCCTCTTGCATCTCCTCCTCCTCCATCTTCTCCTCCTCCTCCATCTCCTCCTTCGCCTCCTCCTCCATCTCCTCCTCACTCTCAATTCATCTCCTCCTTCCCTTCCTCCAACTCCTCCTCCTGCATCTCCTCCTCTTCCATCTCCTTCCCCTCCTCCATCTCCTCCTCCTGCACCTCCTTCTCCTCCATCTCCTCCTCAGTCTCCTCTCAATTCATCTCCTTCCCCTCCTCCAACTCCTCCTCCTTTATCTCCTCTTCCATCTCCTCCTTCCCCTCCTCAACCTCCTTCTCCTCCATTTCCTCCTTCCCCTCCTCCATCTCTTCCTTCTTCTCCTGCATCTCCTCCTCCTCCTCCTCACTCTCCTCTCAATTCATCTCCACCTTCCCCTCCTCCAACTCCTCCTCCCCCATCTCCTCCTCCACCACCTCCCTCTCCTCCTCTAATCCATGGCCACTGAATCCTTAATGCTTCTATAATTGGCCCAACTCGTCCTTCTCTGAATTATAGCCCAAGGCTCTCTTGGTCACAGTGTTCAGATTCTGGGGGGAGGGGGGTTGGCTGACCCTACTGCTAAAGCCAGTGTTTCTCTGTCACTCCAAAATGAAAAGCCAGGCTGACCTCGCTCTCAGCCAGGAACAAGTCTGGAGTCCTTCTGACACTAGCTCCACGAAAGTCAGGGTTGATTAGGAGGGTCAGAGCTTTAGGCGTAGACAGAAAGGATCACTGAAAGATGCTAAGTGGGAACCTTAAGAGTTGCACTGAAGAAATTAAACTGGCAAAGGACAGAGGATAGAGCAAGTGGAAGATACACCACTGCAGTGGTGGACACAGGTTGGTACAGACTGAGGAAGAGAGGGATAGCTCTACCTAGGACGAAAGGTCACTAAAGAAAAAGAAAGTGAACGGGTTTATGATGTGTTATGCTGGTTTGTTTCATTATTTATGCTTCTGGTCTACACACTCAATCACTGAAAATTCTGAAAGTCCTGAAAGTCATAATTCCATTGACTGATAAAACATTCTGAAATATAATTAGTAGGTCAAGAAATTCTCATTTACAGAGGAGTTAGAGCATTACCATTTGTAACAACTTCTCAAAACAAAACCAGAGTTCAGAGACCAAAAACAAAAACAAAACCCCCACTTTTATCCATTTGTAAGTAATTTTCAAATCTGGTGTAATATCCTTAAATTAAAGCCATTACATTTTAAAATAACAGGGAGACAATAAAGATATCAGGGGTTCCTAGAAGTTAAAAGGGAGGAAAATGAACAGGCGGGACATAGCGGATTTTTAGGGCGGAGAAAGTGCTATTCGATACCCTAACAGTGGAAACGCGCTGTTATGTCTGGGTCACAAGCAGAGTGCACCAAGCCACAGTCTGTGTGGTGCCGCCGGCGTGGGGCCTGTTATCTCTGCAAGTGCAGGAGGGAGAGACGCATGAGGCTTCCTGGAGTCCGCACTGCTGGGCGATCCCCTGCTCAAATAACGACACGAAGACACAGAATGTATGTGATGCGAAAGCATGTATAAAACCATGCTGAGCAGAAAAGTTAGGAAGAAAAACATTTTTTTTCAGTTGTTTAATTTCCAAAGTTCTAGATATCTACAAGTTACTTCTCGGGTCAACAAGTATGCAAAGGGAGTTTTTCTATTAAAAAAATTTATTCACAACTTCCATGATTAACTATACTGAATGTTCCCAGAACTTGGAAACACGGTAACCAAAAATCAAGACAGATGAAAACATCTGTCTCTATGCAAAACATGTTCCTCTAAAATCAAATGGGGTGCAAATCCACAGCTAAGATGGCAACCAAATAAAGCTGCCAAGTAACAAACACTGGGAGAAACACTTCCAAAAGGCACAGTGAAACCACTACAAACGAACCGCAAAGCGCCCTGCATGAACTTTTACTCCAGCATTTGAGAACGTGAGGTGTGCCTTTCTTCATGTAATGATGCAGCACATAGCTACTTCCTTTACCTGTTGTGTACACTACCTACAATTGTGTCAATGAAAGTGCATGCTGGAAGAAGAAGGATCACTTTGCGGCCACTGCACGAGCCCAGGCGCACCATATCGAAAGCAGAAGAGTTAACATGTTGACATCTGTTTTAGGCTAAAAATGGAAATTGTCAACTTCTCTCCTCTTCCAAGCTGGAATGGATCGGAATGCTTCCAAAGACTTGGCTCCAAGGGATGCTCTCGGCAGTGTCTACACAGCGCAGACTTGGCATCCACCTAAATAAGTAGAGCTGTGTGGACTACTGCAAAAAAGGGGTGGGGAGGGCTGGAACCTGCTCCTTTTGCAACATGAAATCATAGCTTAGTTCACAGAACTCCAGGATTGTCCTTTATGTGAATGGAGATATTAAATTTTCACATGACTCCTACAAACCTCCTTGCCCTCAGCCAAGCTGGACAAGGAGTCTGGTCAGGGCCAGGTGTCCTCTGCTGGAGGGTGCAAATGGCAGCATCTCTTGGAAACACGAGACCATGAACGTCGGCAGCCTGGGTGTTAAAGACACCAGTCCAGCATTGTTTTCCTCCCACTTGATCGACTCAGCCTCCAAAGTCAAGCTTTCCTTGAGCCCGAGTCCAGCTGCGCTGCCATGTGCCACCATTTCAGGTGCAGCGGTGGTGTGGGAACGCCACTCTTCACAAAGCTTCTTCTTATGCCAAGCAGAAACATTTCTGTTGGGCTTCTCAGCTGGCACAAGCCGGAGGGATTGGCTTGGTTTTCCTCCAAAGTTAAAAGACCAAACCCAGAGACTAGCAAAATGCTGGGTTTGTTTATCATTTCCAAGTTGAAATAAAGTGTAATGAGAACACAAGTCCTCTACCTTTTCTTGATTAAAGCAACCCTGCCCTCTGGATGGCTCCCGAAGACCCTGCTGAGCATGCTCGCTCATGGGGCTGAGATAAGTCACAACAGTGTGGCATTCCGCCCAGCGGAACACAAGCTCTCCTGAAGTCCTGAGCTTTCCCATGGCAACATCGCAGGCACCAGCACAGCAAACAATGACTGCTCTCCCGCTCCCACCCCGTGTTCTAACGGAGAGGCTATCACTGCAGCCGGCCTCCCAGAGCCAGGCTAATTATCATCCGTGAAAGGCGAGCGCAATGGCCATCAAGTTGCTTTCCGTGCTAAACTCTAAATGAGATCAAAGGTAGAAGCACTACAAGAGCACCGGGAAGTTTTACGTATACTTTCACTTTAAAAGAAAGGAGACAGTGTGCATGTAAAGCATATTCCCTGAGGATTAATGGGCCTCGCCTCCCTGGTACGCAGTGGCCAGGGCGCAGCACAGCCCTCACACAAGACTCCCATTCATGTCTCCAAGCGGCCTGGGGGTGCAGCCCTAAAGCTGCAACGCTCCTTCCGCAACTGAGCCAGAGCTGCTCTGCACTGGAGGCGCTTTCTCAAAGAAAAGGCTGCTCAGGAGCGAAGGCGCCTAAAAGCAAGCAGGGTGCAACAGACCAGCAGATTAAAGCAGCGCCACTTCCTGGATGACACTCTTTCCAGACTGAAATAACACCTTCCGAGGGACAGTCTCCTCTCCTAAGCAGTGTCTGGGCTCATAAATAGCCTCCAATGATAAGCTCTCCTTGCATGATAATCTCATTTTCTGTCCACTGGTGGTCCACGGGAGTCCAGGAGCAGGACCGCAGGCAGAACCAGCGCCAGCCCAAGGGAACAAGCGGCCTGTGACTTCTGGCGGGACACCGCTGACTGGGGAGAGGCAGGTTAGAGAAGCCCGCCTCAGGTGACTGTGATGGCGGGCGGCTGCTGCACCAAGGGACCGTGAGGGAACCCTGCACGTGCTCTGGGACCTCTGGCGGCTCTCCAGCATCGTGCTTGCGGCACTCACGCGACACTCACTCTCTCAGCGTTCCAAGTAGCGTTTCCGAGGAAGTGTCACCTCAGCATGTCTAAATCCTGGGCAGTGAGTCCATCTAATAAACACTGTACAATGCTAATGACAGAATATATAAATAACTGCAGCAAGACATTTCAATGATATCGTAAACTGGGGTGCAGAGGGGGGACTCAGTGATTTGCTAAACAATAGCAGAATTCCGAAATATGACTGAAATCTTAGGAACACATGTGTAGCTGTCTGCTATGTCATTTAAGATTCTCTGTGTAAACACTAACTCCCAAAATCCATCTTAGTGACAGTTTAAGTAATTATGGTATTACTCTAAATTTTGGTGCTAACTTTCATTTACTACCTGTCTGACTTTGTTTTATTCTTCATTATCTAACCATTTCCTAAAACCCACAGTCCATATTTTAATTTTTATCAGTTAGACATTTACTTTAGACATCATGTAGTAAGCAAAAAAGAAAAAAAAACAGAGATATGGGTTAGAGTCGCTGGATGTTCTCAGAATATACTTCCCAGAATTATTTCCAAGGTTAATTCCCACTCCTTTATGTCTCAAAGCTAAAGACAGAAAAGAAAAGATTTCCCATTACTAGTATTCTTTTAAATGTATAATTATCTGCTTTTAATCCATGTCCCCATTGGAACATAAAATCCTGAAGTCAGGGGCCACGTAGCTAATGTAAGGTACTACACATGTGGATATTGATCAAACATTGATTGAACAAATGAATCTTTCATTTCTCTACACACAATGAACCACACATTTTCTACGCTTTCAACTCTCTGTGCTCCTGTCTGAATATAAAAAGATGCAATGTGAAATAATTCACTGCATGAAATAAAACAATTCATTGGCTAAATTCAATACACCGAGCTAAAAGAGCGAAAGAGTGCCAAGCGCCCCGGGTGGCGGTGGGCATGCCTCCGCTAGCGCTTCTGGCAGGTTCTGGATGAATGTTTTTGGGGTTTGGGAAAGAATGAGCCCCACCAAGATGCCTGCTCCACTGCTGACGCCTGACATCACACCAGGGCCTGGAACGCCACTGTCTTCCGCGAGGACAGCTTCACAATGCGTTCCAGGGCGAGGCCTGTGCTTCCAGCAGGCCTTCGGCTGACCCTATACACATGCAGTAGTAGAGGCTCTAGTAACTCCATGGCTTCAGTATAGCTTGCATTTTTCTCTGCACAATTACTGTTGATTCATCTGTACAAACATGAAATCCACACAGAGTTTCATTCCAATTTCTAGCAGAATCCCCGAGTCATTGTGGATAGTGGCGGCGGCAGGACCATGAACACCACACCTGCACCTCCTCATTTTATCTTCCCACCATCTGTTAGGCAACTTCGATAGTATCACCACTTGATAAAGGGTGGATTAAAGTTTTAGAATTATTTCCCTCAATTGTCTCAATTAATAAATGGCTGGATGTGGATTCCAATGCCCAAGCTCTTAACTACTATGATAGTCCACCTCCAAAATGGAAGACTTTCAAGACACCTAAGTTTCCAAATTTTATATGATGGCCTATAGCTAGGAAGAGCTTTTTGCTCTTTGGAAAACTAAAGCCATATATGAACCAAGAAGTCATAGCAAGGATCCTATTTATGGTATAATCATGTCCAAAAGGAAATTCTGGACCAATATGGAAAGGAGGCTACTCAAGAAAATAATCTCAACTATTATTGCTGTGTCAAAAGTTAAAGATTTTTTTTTTTTTTTCATAAAGTAACCTGAAAATCAGTACATGGAAAATCAGAGTCAATTAAAAGGGTAAATATTGAAATAACATTTAACTTTATTTTGCTTAAGAAAGTGGTGGGTTTCCTCAAGTCTATCAACATTATTACCTCGGGGGACAAAGTTCACCCCACTCAGTGCCCTAGAGCTGCCAGGAGCACGGAATCCCCTCAGATCACCTTTCAAGTTACCATACTGTTGTGCACAAGTTGAAAATGACCAACAAATGGAAGGAAAATAAGAACTCCCACTGTGTTCACAAAGCGTATTTTCTTGTACCCTTTTTCAAATAAGCAAGTTATTAAAGCAAGAGGCATGAAGCCTCTCCTCCCTAGTCATTAGGTTGGCAATATTCTTATATCAGTAAATAATATGCCTTTCATGTCGCTGCAAACAACTAAGAGCACACTGATTTACCCTTTGCTCTGCCCAAGTCAGTCCAAACTGGACGCTGTATCTCTGAGTTGTTTTCTCATGTGTTAAGAAGCGGAAATATTCAGCTGTTCTAACAGAGTAGTTGTAAGGTTTAAATGATAATTTGTTATATACACTATAACTTGCCATGCCTGAGGCTCTTAAACATGTATTTTACTATTTATGCAAACATAGATGCATACATTAGCTACATACCAGAAAAGTAACAATAAATAGTTTAAGCCATATACCAATAGCTAACACTTAAGGAGTCCCAACTACCTCTGTGCACTAACGTGTATATTTCACATGAATAACCTCATTTAACTGTCCTAATAACCCTACCTGAACTATCACTCCATTTTTTATGTAGAAGAACAATGCAATTCAAAGAGGTGAGGCGGTTTATCCAGGAACTCATGGTGAAGAGCAGGGCGGTCAGCCAGGTCCAGCCGCTTTAACTGCTCTCCAGTGCTGGTCTGCGTTGACACTGACTGGGAGCTTGCGGCGCCACAGATGTCCACTCCTGGCATGCAGCAGACTAAGGAGGAAAGAAAGAAGGAGTGCGGGCAGAAGCTGGGCAAGCTCAGGCACCACTCGCTTCAATACTTTTTGTGTGAATCGTTAAACCTCCTTAGATTATTCAATTTTTAATGTATTTCTGCAAAGTACTTATCAAATCAAACTGTGATTTAAAGAATATACTCAATGTGGAATGATAATCCTAAAATGTCAGTGGTACTAGCCCCAAAATATCAACAACCAACCTGTGACATCTGGCCCACAAGGAAGGGAGCTGGGTGGCTGGGGTTGGTGACCCATGCTGTGCGACTGTGCAGCACCAGGCAGGACAGATTCCCACGGCTGACCTCGGCCAAGCAGTCTTGTGACTTTCCAGGGTCCATATGGAAGTTCAGAACATGGTGTTACACGTAGAAATGGTGCTGAACTAAGTTACATGCACACTAAGTACAATTTACTTCCAAGCTTTTGGAATCCCATGTACCTATAATAGGCATCGTTATGAGACTGAATTTCGTGGAGCTGGACAAATGAAAACGTTGCCTCCATTTACCTCTCAAGTGATTTTTCTCCAGATCCTTTTTGTGCTTTTGATGAAGTGGTCTTTTTTCCACGGCATACTATTTGATTTTAAGAACAAAGCTCTCCTTCCTTGCGAATGTAATATGTAACCGTAATAGAGAATGCTATCAACACCACAAAAAGGCCCGCACAACTGGAATGAGCAAAAGCCCAGTATTTCCCGGTCAAGTTCATCACCGCACAAAGGAAAAGCGCAAAGCAGAAGACAGACCATCTCAGGCAAAGTCCTTGCAGCCGTTCTCTTTGTGAATCGCCCAATGAAAATCCAAAAAGGCAGGCTTTGTGTATGAGAATGGATTCCAGCTTGGCACTACAGAACTTAAAACACTGGATTCATCTTCACAATGACTCGAGTCCTGAGGCAAACCTAGAGAGCTCACCCAGGTGACAAGACAATCCAGGCTCCACTGTCTACTCTCTCTTCAAACTAGAAAGGCGATTTTGAACAACTGCTGTAAAATCATATGCTAAAATGAGTTTCCCTGCAGGAAGCCAGGAGAAAGAGAACAGAAGGTAGTATCTGGTAGTGTCTATATTTTTATTATGATAAAATATATGCAACATAGAATTTTCTGTTTTAAACACTTCTAAATATATGATCTGTGATATTAGGCACAGTCCCACTGCTGCACAAGTGTTACTGCCCATATACCAGGGGGTTTAGCCACTGATCTTTTGTAAAAATTAGTCTTAGAGAGTTTTCTTATTAGAAACAAATTACAGGGGCCAGCAAGCTAGCTCAGTGGACTAAAGCGCCTGCTTAGGCAAGCCTAGGAACCTTGTTTCCATCTCCTCTACCACATGCTATGCCAGCCCAACCCCGAGTGGGCTGAGCCTGCCACACAGTCTGGGCCCAGTGGCACACACCTGTAATCCCAGAGCTGGGGAGGCTGAAAACACGAGGATCACTATGAGTCTGAGCTGTGTAGTGAGACACCCTGTAGCAATGAGAAACATTTTAAAAAACCCAATAATTACAGGGAGTTAAGCACTATTTTCTAGCCCATAAATAAATATATTAATTGTATTAAAATCAGAACTATCCCTTGCCATTAGTGAATATTGTTCTCTTTACCTGCAATCATCTCTCTTCTTCCATGGGAATAACTGTATCGTCTATTTCCCTAAAAAGTACATGGGTAGCACCCGAGAAAATAACGATTGTTAAGAAAGTGCATGAATATGAGGCATGTGCTAAACGTCTGATCACATCAACCCACACAGACTCACAACTAGCTCGTCACCGTTAGCCCTGCTTCACACGTGAAGGAGGCCAGGGCACAGAGGTAGGTGAAAGCTGAGGTCTTGCCAGGCAGTCTGCAGAGCAGGGTTCACAGCTACCCATTTGACTCCAGAGACCAACAGCCTAGAAGGTCAGGAAGCCTCACGCACCAGCTTCCACCCAAGAGCTGTCCAGAACACAAGCCCTGGATCCTGAGCGCAGACTCACGCGTGGGGGGCAGCTATCAGGGCCGTCTCAGGCTCTCCAGATGACTTGGGAGATGGAGCTTCAGAGCATGCTCTAACTGGGTCTCACCGCATTTCCCACCTCTGTCCCTCGTCTGCTGGGTGCTGCCTGACCCTGTCTCTCGAAATCTCCGTTTCAGCACCCACCTCGCCTTGCCTCATTCTTCAGTGCCTTCTTCCTGCCTCTTACCAGTCCATTTTCCTCTATTAAGGCCATCTCTCCACTGCCACAGGTTTCTGCTAGTATTTAATGGAAAAGCCTTCCTCCTGAAGAGCTCCCACCAGCCTTGGGTTCATTCACCCATTCCATAAATACTGACAATGTCCTAGACTTTTTTAAAGGTGTTTTTAAAAAATGATCAAGTTTTTTAGGCTATATTAACGGGAAAAAAGAAAGATATTTGGCTTCCTGTAGGTTCTGATACGTTACTAAAAATGTAGACACTAGGGGCCTAACACCAGAAATTGGGGTGCTTCTAGGCTTGAGGTAACACCCTAGAATCTGTATTTTAAGCCAGTATTCCAGGTGGATCCAATGCCAGGCGAAACAGAGGATTTCCATACCATGTAATACGCTGGATTAAAAGCATTAGTGATTCACTGGTGTTCTGTTTAAATTTGTTTTTTTTTCTCATGGTAGGATTCATAGAGGAAGGTGAGGCATGAAAACAGAAAGGGAAAATGTTTCAGGCACCCTAACATAACTTTCTCAAGAAAAGGAACTTTTGATGGTCTTTCATGCTAGCTCTACTGAGAGCCTCCTTGACTTGAGCTTTGCTTAACTTGGCTGATGGGATTTAAACATGGAAAATGAATTTTTTAAACAAGGCAAATGTCAAAGGTGGCCTCTAAGCTAGTGCCCACCAGCTGGGCCCACAGCTGCTGTTTATAAATCTGTGGCTGGTCAGTCCCACCACAGCCAGTTTTTGCAGTATTTCAAAGACAACATCTAGAACTCTGAGTGAAAGTTGGGAAGGATTTTAATACACCTTCATAGCCCCTCTTTCCTAGTAAGAACAAGACCAGCTCATGTAGCATTTCCTCATACCATGGACTTTTTCACGAGGCCTCACCCACTCCCAGACAACAACATCCTTCCTGTGGGTGGTGGCCAGGCCTGTCTGCAAGGCAGACGACCACTTTACACAGAGGCTCTTCTGCCTCCCTTTCTTTGTGCCCCTCCTGCTAAGATGGCCTAGAACACAGGAGCCTGGGTAATGGGCGGATTATTTCAATGTTTGTCCTTTTCCAAGATGCTTCCCAAATTTCTGCCTGAAGTCAACTTCTGTTCCATTATTCGCTTTAGGAGAGAAGGCAGACTCACTCTGTCCCCTATACACACACACACACACACGTGCTATAGACACAGCGCCCTCTCAAGTGGGGCCACAGAAGAAGTTCCACGGGGCTGGTAGGGGCGGGCAGGGCTCCATCCCAGACTGGCGCGGTCTAGACTCTGGGTCAGAGGCAAACAGAGTCAGCCTCTGAACCCAGAAGGCGATGGGCGAGACCGGGCCCTCGGTCCTCAATGTGAGAACACCGCGCGGCTGTCCTCAAACTAGAGCGCCTGTTGGAGAGCTTCCGCCTGCGTGCAGTCGGCACCAGGACACTCCTGAGCTTTGCCGTGCGAGGCTGCGGGCCTAATTTCAACAACCTGGGCTCTTTTCCTCAGGAAAGGGGCTCACAGACAGGACAAAGCACAGGTCTCCTTGGAAGGAGGTTCTGTAGGCTGTCGTTTAGTTTGAGGTCTAAAAGTTGAGTGGAAAAGCAACCTGAGCAGGACTCCCAGAGAAAAGAGCCCTGGCCATTCAGGGGCCGCATGGTGAGGGGCACACGAGTCACATGCTGCTGATGTGCAAAAAGCAGGGCACAGAGGGGTGCACAGCAAGTCAGGGAGCAGCAGGTGTAGGCTCTCCAGGCTGGGCTGAGGGCTTGGCTTTATTCTGAGTGCAGCAGGAGCTCCTCCAGGGTTCTCAGCAGAGGTTTGGTGACGGCAATTTCGTGCAGTAAGAAGGTGACCTGTGCGGGTCTCCTTATGTACCTGAAGGGAGAGGAGTGCAATGGCCAGGCACTTAGAGGAGTCTGTAATAGGCGGGGCCCAGGCAGGGCCTGCAGGCTGTCACCGGGAGACAGCAGGACCCAGAAGTGCTAAGCCAGAGGATCCTGTCCTCCCTGCCCCGTCACACCCTGTAGACATCCACATTCCCAACGTGGAAGAATTAAGCACTCTGGCTTAGGAGTCACTACCTTCCCAAGCCCTCTGGTTTTACCTGTCCTTCAACTTCTGACCTGCATTCCAGATATTCCTGGGTGCCCTGCTCCTGCTTGCATTCTGAAAGGGCACCCATCAAAAGCAGGCAAGCGTTCCCCTCAGTCACGTGGGAAGCTGAGAGCGTCCCAACACGATGGAAGACGCACCTTTACAATTCTCCTCTCTGGTGCTTTCCAAAGCAGCCAGAAGCCCCCAGAAGCACGGCACGGCCTGCAGCACTCACAGGACAGCTGCACTCACAGCTGAAAGAGTGGGCTTCGCCTCTGGCCTGCACACTACCCACAATGCTTAAGCCAAGCTGGCTTCATAGCTCCTAAGACTGAGGTTCGCCGTGAAGCCCAGGCCTCTCCACGGGCCTGGGGATTCCTGCCCGGTCTTCTGACCCAGAATGTCTACAGGCAGATTGCAAGCTTCTGCCCATTTCCCGATGAGCACGCATAGCAATGCTGGAGAGCCAAAATTTCAGAAGTTGTAAATATCTTCCAAGAAAATACGATGTTTTAACTTAATTAATTTAGAGACCTAGTAAAGAAAGAAAAAGCAATGTTTCTGGGGAATTTAAAAAATGTATTAAGTGTCACATGTTTTGTATACTCAGTTTCACAGGTAGGTATTATCTTCATTTTGTACAGAAGTAGATTTGCATAGGCTAAGAAATGCCACCTCTTGAGGTCCCAGAGACTACTGGGGGTCAGGTCAATCCGAATCCAAAGCATTTGTTCCCTTTTCTTCAACCCTTTCCATCTCCTGCATCTTTAGAATATCTTTCATTTTACAAATCCAGAGCCTACAACTGCCTGAGAAGTATTTGCTTCTGTTTGTTCCTCCAGATGGTTCAAGGAATTACATGTCACTCATGTGCGCACCTCATTGCCAGCGGAGCCCAAGCAAATTCTGGCGCATATGAGGTACACAGGGGCTCAGAAGACTGTCTCCAAGAATTCTGCGCACCCCTCGAGGACGTACCACTTCTGGATTGGGGATGTAGCTTAGTGGCAAGAGCCAGCCTGGCAACAAGGTCCTGAGTTTGGCTCCCTGGATGAAAACAAACAAACAAAAAAAAGAACTCCCACTTACTGAATTTTATATCTTTTCTGAGGTTGCAATGGTATGCAAGGATCCTTCCCACTCAATGTCCATTTCTCTGATGTCACTCCACAGAATAAAATGACAGAGATTGAGAGCAGACTGCGTCTTCTAGGGAAAGCCAGGACCTTTGTGGCAGGAAGTGGCTCACTGGCCAGGGGCTTCCTAGCTCAGGTGGCCGAGGCTGATCGGAAGAAGCACACACCCTTCTTCTCCAGGTTCCACGGCCAACAGATGACCTACTAGCATAGCATTTTCATCAGGAAGAACTTAAGAAGGAACCCGTCAGGTGGGTATTCCAAGTGCTACTGTGTTCCTAAACAGCAACTGTTGATCAATCAAAAACACAGTCTGTGAACCCCAGACCACGTTTCTCTTCCCGTGTTCAGCTCTAGGGCAGTCAGGCACCTGGCAGAGGGAAGGCGCCCTGGAAGTGAAGCTGTGCCTCCTACTGACTTACACAGTTTGGCTTAAACTTGGAAGTCATTCTGACAGCAGCTTTGGTGATGAGTGAGCACACAGATGCAGTTGGAGAGAAGCGAGGGCCATCTATGTACCAGATCTTGGGGTAAGTGCTTTAGGTCTTTGGTTGCTTACAACTCCATGACAGATGCTATTATTGTCACCATTTTAGAGATGCCAAAAGTGAGGGCTGGATGAGTCAAATAATAGGCCCAAGGTCAACAGTAAGAATTAAGTGGAAAAGTTACAACTCAAGCCACAGGACAGTCTGTCTCCCACACTCGCTTGATTAAGGAATGTGCTTTCCTTCTCTTAATTCTTGCGTCATTCTTAAATTCTTCATTTCCTCACTTGAGCCTCCAACGACAGAGAAACAATCATTTAAAAGAGTTGACTGCTTAAAGAATGCAATCGCTAGAGAGATTACTGTGTTATCTTTCTAAAAAGACCACTTTTCCTCTCACTGATAGAGTATTCTTTCCTGCTAAAGCTGGTCAGAGGCAAATCAAGGCTGAAATCATGGCTTGAGGTTCATGCACTAACTCTCACCACACAGCCCAACAACGTGGAATTTACTATATGAAAAGCAGAGACCAAAATGTAAGACTTTCACAGTACGGATCTTTGTTTTATTCTCTGATACAGCCTAAGCATTTACAACAATGCCCAGCTTAACAATAAAATAAAAGGATGGCCAAATTTTAGGATAATCTGTGGTACAACCTCCTTAACTGGTATCATTGTAGAGGGCACAGTACTTGGGGTCTTAGCCGATGTCTACTCCTTCATGCGTCAAACAGCTTCCAAGATGGCTCCAACCAACCCGCTTCATGGTATTCACTCACACCTTTGTGCCTCCACTCCTGTGGTATTTCAGCTTTGGTCTATAGGACCAGCAGAACCGAAGAGGAGGTTTGTCACTTCTGAGATCAGTCTGAACACTTGGTTTCTGCACTGGCTTTCTTCTTGGGCCACCTTCTCTGAGGAAAGCCAGCCGAGACCTGAGGACTCAGCCCATGCAAGAAGGACCTGAGGGCCCTGGCCTGCAGCCAGTGGGAAACTGAGGTCTCCTGCCACAACCGTGTGAGAAAACAAGGAGTCAGGCCTAGTCCTTGGTGGAGCTTTGTAGTAACTCAAAGCCAGCATGAGGTCCCAAGCTAGGACCACCTGGCTCAATGGCTCCCAAATTTCTAAGCCTCCAAAATCAAGTGGAATAGTAAACATTTGCTGTTTCCAGCCGCTAGATTTTGGAGTAATTAGTTATGCAGCAATAGATAACTGATACAATTAACTAATCTTGTCACCTTGTTACATGACAACTAGAATCTAACTTCTGAAAGAATACTGAAGCTTTCAACCCTTTCCCAAAAGGGAAAAGAGATACTCTTGGGGACTCTAGGAAGAATGTTCCTGCAGACATTAAACTAATTCTGATTCTACCTTAACATTTACAATTGAAATTCTATAGTGCAGGGAAACCGTAATCTGTAAAACAGAACCATCGGGTTATTTTCAGGAGGCGAGTGGCGCAAGGCAGCCAGTGAGCCTGTCCCCACTTGCTTGCGCGCACGTGAAGCTCGCACACAGAGGGAAGCACCCCAGGTTTTTCTCAGTTGGGAAAACAGCCGATAGCACTGCCTTCCTCAAAGCATTGTTCAAGGGCCACACCGCGGTATGCTAACTTATCCTGCAGAAGCGAAAGCGATGTGGCCAAGACGGCCCAGATCATAAGACACATGGGAATCACATAAGACAACCATGGTTTGCTAACGTGGGGTTTTATGAGTTAGCATGTATCTTGGAAACACTTGCAATTCAACAAGGTGAGAACAAAAGAAATCAGAGTCAACTCCTTGGTATATTGGCTGGCTTAGGCTACCAGACAACTAGTGCTCTGGCCAGCCAAACCACGAGGTCAGCTGGTGGCGTGGTGATACAATGGAATGCTAAGGAAGGGACCCCTTAGGAGAGGTGCCACTGAAAAGCATCATAAATGTCTAGAAGGAAACATTTTCCCATTCAGCAACCCCAAAGCAGCTCTGTGCCACAGACTGAGTTGTGTGACCATGAGGCCATCCTCTGGCCCTGTGGTGTACCCAGGCTTAGGACAACTCAACGAAGAGGCACTTTGGTGAGCTCTGCAGAGGACTGGCAGGACATCCAGTGTCATCTCTGGGCAGACTGGACTGTCAGGAATAGAGGGGACAATGTCCCTTGGAGGCTGGGCTGTATCTCTGCCCTTTCCTTACCCACTGTCTCCGGGCACAGAGACATTATCTTGTCACTTTCTGTAGCTACAGATAGAGTCTTCAGTTCATTATTACATTATGCAGATGGGAACAGGAGGAGTTGATGAAGTAGCTATGTGTGTATGTGTGTGTGTGTGTGTGTGTGTGTGTGTGTCTGGGTTTCATGCCTGAAAAACCACCTGGGCATCATTTGTAGCAAACAAAAGCCTGCTACAACCAGAACATTCTTGCCTTTGAAGCTTCTTGAAGAGGAGATGATTTAAAAGCCAGAGCAAGGATCAAGGCAGAATGACAGCAAATCACGTGACGAGGCCCACAAGAGGGGACGTGCTCTGAGCCAGCCATTGCGGAAAGACAGAAAGCACGTGTGGATGCCGCGTGCCAGCTGCAGCTAGTACACGTCACTCTCAGACGCAGGGAGGGGAACCACTTCTTACCCAAGGGGTAAACCCAACAGCGAGGCGAGGAGCTTTCAGAGGGAGCTGTACAGAAGGATGTGCGGTTTCAGGAGAGCACGTCAAGCCCGGCGGCTGCCAACACGGCCTGCGACCCCCAAGCACACGTGCGTGCATGCACACGCTCACACTCACATAAGCCCCGCCCTGCAAGCGTGCCTGTCTCCAAGCAAGGGTACCCTACTCTACTACTCAAGACTTTATGAAATATTAAACCCTGTGATGAAATACAAGAATTTGCCTTAATATTACTTTCAGAATCTTAAATCACCAGAGGAAAATGTCAAAGTTGGACCTCTCCTTTTTAACATCTACATTCCTAAAGCTCCTACTTTAAGGCTATAGGTCACAATCTCCTCAAGAGATTAAGTTGTGTCTTGTTATACTGCCCTAAATTCCTTTGAGAAATCAGAGAAATTGATGTATTTGTGATACTACTTCTTTTCTGTAGATTTGTTTATGTCCCTCAGACCCACACTTCATCAATACATACTCGCCCCAAGACCTCAGGCTACCACTGATGTCCTCTTACGGGGTGAGTGGGCTCTCTTGAATTTACAGTATACGAGAAACACACTGTAGGACATTTTAATTCCAAATAGAGATTTTAAAAGCCCAAACAATTTACTCAATGCACTGGTCTGACTTTTTGAGTAGTTCAGGTCAACCAGTGAATATGTGCAGCAGACATTATTCTGTCCTTGCATTTTGATGAATATTTTCATAGTAAAATAACCCGCACTTCCATTTCTTCTCCCCTGAAATTAGCAATCTGACTGGACCATCAAATGGACAACTAAATGGCAAATTCTCTTTTTTTAATGATCAGGCACAATTTTGAGTTAGATGAGTGGAAAAATAATCCTGTAGGCTGAGCCTTTATTTTATTTTCATCATAAAAGCTTTTCAACAGCTAAACCACTCTTGGTAAATATGAGTGAAGAAAGTGAGCTCCCAGTCACACAGCACATGTTTACAACTAAGTTAAAGCTCTTAAAAATAGGGTGTTTGATGGTCCGCTGCCAAAACAGGCGCGCTAGCGGCCTGGAGTTCAGAGCTAATAATAAAGAGCCAGTGTGCCCAGGAAAATCCCCGCGACACAGCGGTAATCGAGCTTTCTCCTTCCCACCAAGAAGCTACCCACAATGACACAGACTCATAAATTTCCAGTTAGAGGTCAAGCTGGGGCAAGGGGACTGAAACCTCGGAAAGATCATTTAAAAAAAATTAAAAAGTAAAAAAGAAAAAAATGCTGGCCTGGGCTCAAAACTAAACTGCAAAAGAGAATAAGAAGAGTTGAGCTGTTGTGTGAGAACTGCTTGCCTTCTTAAAAAAAGAAAAGGAAATGCCTACAGAGAGAACAGAACAGATACCAGCAATCCAAGGTTAAGGAACTACGTCAGGCATGAAGAAAGCAGAGTTCACTTTCTGCTCAGATTCCAGAAACTAGACTGGACACACACGAAGAAGACAGATATTCAGATCCTCTGGAGCCAGGTGCTTGGTACGGAGGGAAGGCTTACGTGACCCCTCATTTCTGTGGGTTCTTCTTCCCACCACGCCCCTGGGCTGGAGTTTTTGGCTGTTGGCCTTAGAGTATCTGACAAAACAATGGAACATATCCACACTAAAAGCAGGCATGCCATCGCACTGAGGTGTGTGCTCAATGGAGAAAATGCACAGACTGAAGAAACTGTTGGTGCAGAAAGAGGCCATGGATTGAAAGAAAAGAAAATGCCGTGAGAGCACGGGGATGCTCTTAGGCAGCTCTCCACTCCGAGTGCCTAAGGTTGGAATTTAGACAAAATATATCAAGGCATATTTGCTTAGAAATTGTTTTACAGCTCTTATAGCAAGATTGATTCTACAAAGAAGGTTCACTGGTTGCATTTAAATTCAGATTCCCATTTTTACAATTCCACTTTGCCTCTGGCAGTTTCCACCGGAGAAGATTTCCTTCGGAATACCCACCAGTGACAGCGTCTCAAGAACTGCTATGGAAGGCAGGCGTAGGGGCTGCTAGTAGCCTGACTTCAGGTCAAAAATAAAGTGAAGTTTGAGTTCACACTACACTTTATAGGATAATGGAGAAAATTTCACCTGTCCTCTCACAGGGAAAGAAAAGCTTTCATACCTCCTAGGAACTTACTTGTCTTGAAGGCAGTTACCATTAAGTTAATTACTTACTTACTATTATTATTACTGGTACCAGGAATCGAACTCAGGACCTTGCTGGGCAGGTGCTGCCCCACTGAGCTATACCCCAGCCCTAATTGCCTTGTTTAAACTCCAGCTTATTCTCATAAGTGGATCTGAGGCCCCTCACAGCCTAATCAGTCGCCATCTGTTTCTCCACAGGAATTAAGATTTCATCAAGGATCTGTACTGAAGATGCTGCAGGTGTGGATTCCTAGCCTAGGGAGCCCCTTTCCAGGAAGAGTCAGATGGGCATCTTCTCTGATCCCCAACGGGCAGATGTTAGCGTTGACCAGCAAGACTGTCCTTCCCAATGAACTTGGGCATCACCCTGGAATCCTCCACTCAGCCCCTGGGGGGCTAAGCCCTGTCCTGGAACACGAGCCGAAGCACAGTGTCACTCACTGACTACGCGTTCAAGCCTTTTCCAAACTAGCAACTGCCTTAAAGATCACCCCAGGGGCCCAGGCGCTCATTCTGGATTTCATCTGAGCTCGGATGATGGTCAGATCTAACTGTCAGCGACTTTCCAAGGTCCTCCTGCACTTTTCCGAAGTCAGGCCTGAGCCTGATGCTACCTGCGTGACTGTCTTGTCCTAGTACAGCTCGAGACCACGGGGAGAGGCCTCCTCACCGGCTTCAGCCCTCTCTGTGCAGGTTCTGATGCCGCGCCCTCCACCTGCGACCTGGGTGGTGCCTGATCTTCACACGGGAGCGATTCCATCATAAGAATATGAGTAAATAATTTAAAGACTTAATGCTGGCTGTGTTAAGCACTTAGCAGCTGTGATTTTTTTCCACATGTGCTGAATCAAAAGGGTGCCCGGAAGATCAGTGTGTCACACTTGGAGCACAGTACGCTTGGTTACAAAATTATAAAGAACATGGCGCTTTAGAAATTCATGCTTGCTGCTTGCTCCAGTGTGGTTCAGTACTGCTGAGAGCTTGCTCACTGCTGCACGCCTAGAAATCAGAGATAAATACAGCACCTCTACACCCTGTAGGGAAAACTCTCATAAATGCAAACTTCCACATTTTCTATAGGTAATACAGAAAAACACTTATTGATTTAAGAAACAGACTTTTTACTTAAGTCTGCAATGGATTAAAAATCATTTTTCAGCAAAGAACTGCAGATCTCTCCCTTAAGTTCTAAGATTCTCACTCCAAAATAAGCAATAAGAAGAAAAACTCAGAAACTGATCCTTGTCCAGAGAAGACTCTGATTTTTTGACTCAAGATCAAGTGTCTCTTCACAATGACCTTGTAGAACTTTCCCCCAGAAAAAGCCCCAGTTGGCTCCTGAGAGCCTCAAGTAGTAGTACAGAGAGCAAAATGTGGGTTTTCATAAGCTGTTTTCTCACCTAGCTCTGTTTTCTTATACATTACTGAGTTTTCTGATAAATTACAAAGAAGAGCGAGGACTGTGCCTTCAGCTTCCTTTATTCTAGCAGGCCTGCTGGCTGACATCCTCATTCCAGTCGTGGTTACCATTCTTTCTAGTAGACGCACTGCCTCCAACTGCGTGTGGGTGGGCTTCTGGGAGCGAGAATCCACTGTCCCATCTGGTTGCGAATGTGCTGGGGATCGTGCCCCGCATGGGCCGACTGGCCAGGTGTGCGCTCATGTCCGCGAGGGCCTTAGGAGGGACGAGGGAAGGCTCTCTCCGCACAGCTCTGAGCTCTACTACCACCACTCCAGTGAACACACCGAGGCAGTGCGTACACACGTGCTCCACACACTGCCAGTGTGCTGCTCGAAAATAGCATCCTCCCCCGGCTTCTTAAGTCTGTGTCTTATCTGGAAATTACCAACAGCCATCCTGGTAGCTCACTGACAATACAAAGTTTCTGTGAGGCCCACACAGTTCTGGCACACTACGGTGTTACTGCAAACACCATTATCCTTCGCTACGTACTCACGAGCACCACGCTGGGCCTCTAATGCCTCTACCTCCCTGCTGTCCTGATGCTAACTCCCTGAGCACTTCTCTTCTTGATTTTTGTTACTGTCCCGGAGATGGAAGCTGAGGCCTGGTGCCTAAGCAGCTACACCGCAACCCTGGGTTTCTATTTCTACAGAGGAGTTACACTCCCCTCTACAAAAGCTAGCCTTCAGCAGTTTCTCTTTAATTCCCAAATCTCACTGACTTCTAACAAAATGATCCCAGCAGCTCCACGGCACAGGAGATGCTCACGTGATCACCTTCGTCGATAAAGCACCAGAATCAGCATCTCCCGCAGCCTGGCTCACGGAGCACGCAGCGTGGCCAGGAAGACCGCTGTGCAGCCAGCTGGCCGGGCGGAGAGGCTGCGGGAAAGGATCCTCTTCCGGCTCGCAGTGTGGACATTTGTCTGTGGCTCTCACTAAAACGGGGCTGTGCCGTTCAGTGTGTTTCCCAGATTTGTTTTCTCTCACTGAACCCAAATCAGTCTCTAATCAGCCACAAGGGCGAGGACAAAGGAACTCTGCACCGTCACTACTTGCACTTATCTTGCTCCTTTGTGTCTTCTCTGTCTCTCCTCCTCTAAAATGCAAACGGTCAAGGGCGCACGGGGTGCCTGCTGCGGGCCTCGCGCAAGCCCCGCACGGAGCAGCCGCCCAACATCCATGACATCCAGTCCACATCTTTTTCCTCAGCACCAACATTTTTCTCCCCTGAGACTGTGGGTTTCAGAATTTTAACCTGGGAAGAATTTCAAGGGATTATTCAGTCCTTCAAGATTTTCATTGCAATCCTGCTTTTAATTGTACCAGGGCCACCACCTGCACTGTTAAATATATAGTTAACTCTCTTTCCTACCTCGTCCTTGAATGCTTTCTAAGGTTTCTACACTTTCAAAGCCACTGGGTTTGTCCCTGAAGCAGTCAATGCATGGGGTAGGGATGGTGAGCTCACCAGCCAGGTTCTAGTCTCAGGGAGCCTCCACTCACTCGAGGGAGAGGGACAGACAAACTAGGGGTCACTATCAATTCAGATATCAAGGGGCCCACAAGGTAGCTCAGCGGATTAAGTGCCTGCTTGGGCAAGCTCTGGGACCTGTTTTTTTTTTTTTTTTTTTTCTTGGAAGTACCAGGGATCAAACTCAGGAGCTTGCACTTGCCAGGCAGGTGAGGGAGCTGGGTTTGATCCCTGGTACCGCATGCATGCTGGCCCTGCCCCCAGGGCGCAACGACCCAGTGACAGAGTCTGGTGCGCACTCCTGTCATGCCAGTGCTGGGAAGGCTGAAAACAGGAGGATCACTATGAGTCCGCGCTGCGTAGTGAGGCCCTGTACCAAACACATAAAAATAAATAAATAAATAATTTAAAAAAGATGCAGTTTTCTTTAGATAGTGAGAAAACTGATGAAAAAGGCAGAACTAGGATAAAATAATGTGGGAACTGGGCAGAGATGACCAGGCCTTTGTGTGCTTACTCCATGTAGGCTCACCACAGAGGCTTCTGCAGGAGAGGCTCTTTAAACTGGATTCCATCGGACAAGAATAAGCCAGCCAAGCACAGCACCAGCAACGCCAACCCTTTTGGTTTTCAGATGGAAAAATGAACAGCAAAGGAGAGTGACTAGAGTGACTGGCTACAAGGTCACCCTGTTAAGCCCGAATGGAGGTTTCCTGCCATTCTGCATTTATCATTGTAATATAATGTTCTTTTTGCTGGTGTCTGTAAATCATCAGGTTCTTGTTTTTCTGGAGTAATTTGCTCTAAATGTTCCTTAATGCATTTCTTCATTTCTTAGTTTGGAAAGTCACCCAGGTAACCAGCTTGTGTCTTTAGATACTAAAAACAGTCATGGTAAATAGAAGTGAGGGGGAGAGGGGAGAAGAAAAGAGGGAACAAGAGAAGGAGCAAAGGGAGGAAGGAAAAAAGGAAGGAGGAAGGGGGACCTGAGGGTACCTTCTCCAGCAAGGTAAGGCTCCATTTACTGAGAAAGAAAAGCAATTTGATGCTATTTTAGTATTTAAAAAAGAAAAGCCATGAGGTACAGCATGGCACCAAGACATTTACGTCTGAAAACCTTAACAAGAGATATTCCCAGGTGTTTAGAAGTGAAAAAAGTGGTCAGCATCTCTGGGGCTCCAACCTAAGAGACCGTGAAACCGAATTTGTCTACCTTTCAAAACAATGTGAGTGACAAGTTTGGCAGGGTGACCCTCCTGGCCTCATGCTAACACGCGGCTGGCCCGAAGCCTGAAACACGACCCAAAGACCTCCGAGGCTCCCGAAGTCCAAGATGCAAGCCGAGGAGCTGTGCTCTAACTGCACTTAGGGTGAGGGCAGGAGGAAAGGGTCTGTGCTAAGACCTGCTCTCCATTTAGTATTTCCTTAGGAATATTTTCCTTTGCTGCTGCTCTGGAAGCATGCCCCGTGTATTTTTTCCCCCAATTCTGTTAAGTCTCTAGACAGAGCTGAGCTTTCGGGGCTTAGGACGCCCTTGGGAAACAGGTGATTACCTCCTCTGCTTAGGGTTTTAGTGATAAGAAAAAAAGCAAAAAAGCTTGGATTGCATTCTCCTCCCCCAGGCCAATTTCTCAGTGACTCTGTTTTATAATTTCCCCTTAATGTAGAAACATATTTACAATGTGAAGTGGTGACACACACAAATCTCGTCCATCAGTCTGTGCTTTTCAATTGCTATGTGAATACACGGGGAAAGACAGACAGATGGAGAGACTGATATATGGCAGACAGCTGAAAAATCAGTCAATGCCTAAGCAACAGCGCTCTCCAGGAACGTTCTACCTTTCATCTTATGTATTATATTCATGTGATTTTTTCGCAGGGCATTTTACTGAGGAATTATGTTTACCTCACAAGAATGTTGCAAAGGTAGCTGATAAGATTTGGGGGAAAATCAGTTTTCCCTATAAAAATGAATATAATGAATCAAGTTGCCCTCCAGCAAGTGCAGGTCTCACGCTGGGGCCCTCCTGCTTGCCAGCGGGGTCCGCTAAGGGATGACCCACTCGCGACTTCTAGGAAAGGCGCTAAGCAAAACACGCCTGGGCTCTGCCGCTCCTGCCACGGCTAGGCCTCGCGCTCCACAGGGCATCAGACTCGCTGCGTAGTATGTTTTTTTTTAAAAAAAGAAACAAAATATTCCCACGCTTGTCATGTCTCTTTTTCATTCTTTCTTAAAAGATATATTTGAGGAGAGACTGAAATTTAAGAAATGAAAGCAAAAGATCAGGGAACTGGGCCTCAAGTGCCGCAGCAAGGAGGCTCCAGCTGATCCGACCGCTCCCCCACGCCCCTTACTGTTGCTGGGGGGGGTTAGGGTTAGACCCTGCCTGGACCTCACAGCCAGTGCGTCTCCGAGCCCTCAACTCCCGATTCCCAGGCCAGCCTCTCACTCACAGTCACTAAGGAATAGCAAGTATGAGACAGCAGCCCTGTACCACTTCCTCTCTGTTTATTCACATAGTGTCAAGGACACAACGGAAACAAGGCACAGAGAGTAATTTCCTACCAAGAAACAAAGCAGGATAAATAGTGACAGAACGTAGAACCAGGGCTCTTGCAGACGGAACACTCTCGCCCGTTCCCTGCACACTGTTCTAGCTAACACAGTCTCCTGTGGCCTGGAGGATCGAATGCAGTTACAGCGCCCGCCCTAGAGACTGGCGGGCTGCGCGACCCTCCCAGGGGCGGCGCCACAGCACCAAGGGAGCGACATCTTTATGATGCTAAGCCTTTTCTGTTTTAAGGATAGACTACCCCAGGTAGCTGCATTCCCTGGAGCATAACAAGAGCACTGGAAACTAGCAGTTAGGAGAAATGACAGCACTAGGGCACCATCCAGCAGGGGAAGAAAGAAATCACTGTTCAGAGAAACAGTGAGCTGGGATGCCCACGAGAATGCTGACGCACACAGGCAACAGTGGGACGGCAGAGGAAGGGGGCTTGAATTATAGCACAGCGACAAGGGAGAAAAGAAGGAAACGCACACTTGTTAAGCTCTGGCATGCGTGCGATGACACGTCCGGCTCTCTCATGTAGCATCTCATTGAATCCTCACAACCTTGAGAGATGGTAAGGCTTGGAGATGTCTAGGAAGCCATGCCAGGAAACACTGCCAAAGATACAGAGCGATTTCCACATTCAACAATGCTTCCAGCTCCGCCTCAGTCAGTCTTGGCTACCTAACAGGACACCTCCAATTAGTGGCTTCAACCAAAGATGGCTGTGTATGCAGACAGACGGGCCAGCTCCCCAAGAGGAATGAAATCATGTGATGCAAACATGTATCAATAAAAAACATACACAAAACAAAATTTAGAAATAGAACAACGCCCCAATATCGCAGGGCTCTGCTGTCGGTGTGCTTCTCTGCCAGTTTCATCTGAGCTCGCTGTGGGCCAGGCCGGTGGGGGTGGGGGACACGGCCCGTCACACGTGGCATCTCGGCTCTCTGAGTGCGGAGGCACGTCCTGCAGGCGGCTGGAGCAGACCACCTTCCTTCCCTGGGCGCAGGTCACTGTTCCCAGGCAGGTGCACAAAGGCCTCCTCAGAGGGAGCAGAATGCCACGTTGGTCCCAGGCTCTCCTTTAAAGTAATTCAAATTCATTCAAAATTCAAAAGAGAAGCCATCATTTACATTTTTATGAGCTGCATGGCAAGGCTGCATTCAAAAAAAGGTATGGAGATGGGATTGTTGAAATTAATTAAAAAGTAATCCAGCAACAGGTTCTAAATATCCTGAAATATCAAAATTTTGGTAAGTATCTAAAATTCTCCCAACTGTTCTCTCTTTCTAAGACAGTTTTATAAATTCCCATCATGAAATTACTATTTTGTATAACCTGCGAGGAAACTTGAATTCTATATCCTACCAAGGGGGTCTGAGGAGTCTTCTTATTTTTCTTTAAAAAATGTGCCGTAATTTCTTCATCTATGAAGAAAAGGTCTGGTCTGTTTGCTCTCTGAGGGTTTCCATGACTCCAGAAACTGTAGAATTTTGGACTATTTTTAGCAGATCTCCGCTGACCCTCTAAGGCGCTGGGCAGGACGGGAATGAGAGAAAGCCAGAAATGGCAGGACTTGTGTTCTGAACTGCACTCCCGTTCACTGCTGTGCTTGCAGAACGGGGAAACCGGGAGGTTACCAACCTCCTCCTCCTGTGGCTGGGGTGCCACCTGACCTGGGTCCGCTCTGGCCAGTGCCCTTCATTCTAGCTACGCGGAGCAGCGTGAGGCAGCCCCCACCAGGGACTGAAGTCCTTGCTGGAAGGGCTCCTAGGCCTAATTGACACGACAAGGCCCTTGCCTCAGCTGAGCAGACAGCAGAGGTGCAAAGGCTCCCAGGGAGCCAGGTCCTGAGGGCAATGCTTCGCTGGGGCCCTCGCAGAAAGACACTGCTGCCTACTCTGTGGAAGATCAGGTTCCCAAGGAGAAAACGAATGTTTAACTTAGCAGAGAGTCTCTCTGGGGAACTGAACTTGCAAACAGACCCATATGCTCAGAATCCCGGCAAGAAAATGAAGCACTTTGGGGGCAGTGGCTGTAGGAGCTGGGCCCACGCTGCTGAGCTGCTGTCTGTCCGCCTTCGCTGGCAGGACTGCTGCACTTCCCTGTTACTTTTATGTCTGCATCCTGCACTTTTCAACACTCTTGTAAAACAACCAAATGGGGTAGCTCGGCATGCACACACTGCGCTGAAATGACAGGGTGCTGGGTGGGGCTCAGTCCGGTGAGCCAGTATCAGGCCACTTAGGAGAAGAATGGCAGCAACAAAAAACCAGACTTCTCAGCTGCTTGGCTTTGTACTTTTATATACTTTAGACTCTGGAGAGCTCCAGAAATGAGCAGTTTATACTCCAGGCAACCATCGCGCAAGACACAGTACAGTTCACACCGCATCCGGTCAAGCTATAGACTTTAAGGAATTTACACTGTGTCCAATAGACTCCTCTAGTTACCGGCAGCTGCCACAGAATTTTGCCTTAATTTATTTTTTTAAGATATGCAACTAACTTTCTGTTCAAATCCACCAGAACCACCTGAAAAGAACTCTGTCAAAGAATAAGAAATTCAAGGCGGTGGGCTTCATAAGGGTGAGAGTTCTTAGTGCGCTCAATAAAATCCTAATGTAACTCAGCCACATTCCTGACAGAAGAGAATTTTAAAAGCAATGACTTTAACAATTCCACATTAACGTATGATCCTAGCACAATGACTCAGGAAATAAGACCATTAAAAGAAAAGAAACCCAACCCCAATGGGTTTGACTTAATACTTCCTCAGCATTATCATCCATGTCAGAAAGGGACCAGGGTAAATCTTAAGTTTAAAAAGGGGAGAATGAACAGACAAATGAAAGTCTGACTACATTCTCTGCCTTAAATTAGAAGCACTAAGTCTACCTATACTCAAATATAACCCACCAAAACAAGTACTAGTCTTAGTCCAGTCCTGTTATTTCTTCACAAAAACATCATGCCTCTGATGAAGAATTAGCACTGAAACTTGCTTTGCAGGCTTAGCAACATCTGCCCGGCGTCTCTATGGCAAATCATACCTCAGGAGGTACTGGCTGAGCAAAGAAGAGACGGGTAGCCACGAGCCACACTGAGGCACAGGATTTCCAACACGCATCTGGTCAAGGTTCGGAAGACGGCAACTCTGTGTTCCCAGTTCACTGGTAGGAGCACAGAGTGAACCCTAGCACGTGGGTCAGGGCTCTGGCTTTCCGAAGCGCAAGTGGAAACCTCCCCCGCAGGGACCTTTCAGACTTCTGTGACTGTGACTAGATTTCCCTGATAGTCATTCATTAATTTGAATTAATAACTTCATCAAATTGATACATTTGGTTACTCACTGCTAACAATTTAAATTTTTCATCCATAGTTTCAATTTTTTACTACTTCACAAAGAAAACATTTGCTGGATGACTGCATGGAAATTCAGACTGTAATCCACAAGTGGGGAGTCAAGAAGACACTCCGGACAAATTTCAGATTGGTACTATGAGAAAAGGGTATTCTTGGTCCTATTCTTGGGAATAATACTACTTGCCTCAGGCCACAGACATGTTGGTCCATCCCAGGGAGCAGCTCCATGCTGAAGCACTGATGACGGTGGGTAGTGCTGGGTTCTTAACTAGACACCTCCAGTAAATGTTAAAGAGAAAAGCCAAGCCCGTATCCTCACATGAAACATCTGACCTGCTTGTGGAGAGAGCCTCGGGTGGGGTGATCCACACATATCACTTCCCATTAAAGAATTCAGCTATTTTATTTAGTTATTTATTATTTAGTTATTTACTTAAATAGCTATAATTATGTTTACAACTATATACTTAATAGCTGTAATTTGCTAGGTCTCTATAAAGGACCACACATTGGACTCATTTAGTGAACAAGCCCAAGGAGAAACATTCTCCTAAACTCAGCTCTGTTCTTAGCATCTGCCTGACAGTTGGGGATACTGAGGCGAGACACGGACAGCTTATGCAAGAAGGCATGGCTAATGGTCAGTAATTCTGTGCTTTCAAACCTGGCCCTCACCCCACAGCCCAGGCTCTCCTGGACCGCTCCCCTCCCTTGCCTCCTCAAACAGAACCTAACACTTCTGTTTTGGCCTCCATCCACATCCCTTTTAGAGCATAAATTCTAGGAAGGCAAAGGGTGTATGAACTTACCTGGCAACCAGTTTCTGGCGCAGTACATGGTATACAATGACTACGGGCTGAATTACTGAATATTAACTCTAAAAAGCACCACGTCCACCATCTTTGTATGTGAGCCCCAGATACTTACTAAAGCCACTGTGACCCAGGAGAGCTGCAGGGTGTGTCACTGTTGTGACTCACGCATATTCCTAGCCACTCCTTCATTCGTTTGGCTCCCTTAGGGACTGGCTCTTTAGCTGTCCTCAGGGTGTGACCCATACATAAATGCCTCTCTGTAGGGCCAAGCTTGGTGGACCACCTGATAGCTACTGCAGCAGCCCCGCATCACGCCATCCAGGAAGGCAAGGAGTTGCTGGTTTTTCTTTGTCACCTATTTCATAGAATCCCTTTGCATACACCTTGTAAACAAGGACCAAATGGGGGAAAGTGCCTTGTTGCTGAGGCGCACGCAATGTCGAGCTGAACCTTTTGACAAGTACAAGATCTGTAAAACATCCGCACTGAGAGCAACGCAGTCTCAACAGCCATCTGGAATTGCAGTTCCTCATACATTTCTGCTCTTAATGTTTTTATAAAGCAAAAAGACATCATCCAAGTTGGCACACAAGCAGTCTCATGTGCTGGGAAGATCACCTTACGCATCGGACGGTGCTTTTATCAGGAGGGCCATTCTTGGGCCACGGGGAGTCCCACTGAGCTACGCAGCGAGGTGGCTCTGCTGCTGCTGTGGTTGCAGCTGCTGTCGGGGCTGCTGCTGCGGCTGCCGCTTTTGGTTTCTCTTCTGCATCTAGCGAGTGTGCCTTTTAAACCGTCTCTTTTCAGTGCCAAAAGCCATGTCATACTGTGTATAACTCATCGTGAACGGGAGAAGCGCGTAAACAGCAAGGCAGTAAGCAGCTCCAGGGACTTGGAGATAGGTAGCACAGAGCACTCAGGAAATGCACTCTGAGAAGAGGCTGCTGCAGGGGAAAGGCACTGTGTCTGCAAGAGCAAGAAGGATTATTACTGCTTCATGGCTTCTGTGTCCACGGGGCCTTGCTCGTGCCTCCACTTACCAGAGCTTCTGCTGTGCTCCTCCCAGCCCCCAGGCCTCCCAAGACTGCAGCAACTCCCCTGGTGTCGTCCTCACCACGCACACCCAGGCACACCAGCAGTCAGGGTCCGCTGACTCCCCGAGGCCTCCCCGAGCTTCCCAGGCGCCCCAGGACACCTCCAGGCCCTGCTCCATGCCTCGCTCCCCTCCCCTAGGCTGTGCCAGTGATCCGCACTCTTCCCAACACCATCCCTGGGCCGGATGTCATCTCTCCTGCCAACTAATACTTATGTTTGGGAAAACAAGCATGTTTCAGGCATCATGCTAACTGCTTGTCAAACAACATCAGCTTTGCTTTTCAAATTAAGATACTGATGACAAAAAGAAAAAAAAGTCCAGTCTCAAACTCACACAGCAAGAAGTGCAGAGTATGTAACAGAGCTTGAGTCCAAGAATAAGATCCACGCTCTAAGTTCTTCCATAGACTGTATCAGTAAGCATCAGTGTCCTTATTTGTAAAGTGGACAAATGCTGCCTATTTACTTGGCTTTTGCTGGCTTGACATAAAGTATGTTTGTACTTACGTACGTAAGTACTTAAAGTATGCCTGGACTTTGTGTACGTAAGTGAAGTATGTCCGCAACATTCTAGAGACCAATAAATATTTGTCCCTTTCTTCTTCTGGTTTTGTGTTTTGCCTGTCAGTTTTGGTCCAGTCTACCTGCCTAGCCTCTGGTAGGACTTCACCGAGGCGGTCTTGGTGCCTGCACTGGACTGTAAGCAATCAGCGAACGTCTCTTTGGCTGTGTTTCCCCCTTTTCCCACAGAACCTGAAGGAGTATGAGAAAGCAAGCGTGAGCACTCAGGAGGCAAGGCTTCGGGCTGTTCCCTCAGCGTGCTGGCCTTGCCTGCGAGCACGGCCCGACGCAGGGCAGTGGAAGGAAGGAAGACACGGAAGTCCTATGAGGCACTCAAGGTTTTCGGGCTTGCATAGCAGAAGTATACTGTTTTCAGGTTCCCTTTTAGGCTTCTTGAGATTAACTAATGCTAAGAACACACACAAGTAGCAATAAAAACAACAACAGCTAATCATGGCTACTCTTCTGGTCATATTTCACTACTGTCTCAGAACATTTGAAAATCTGTTTGAACATCTTGGTTCTTAGAAATGGTCTCAGGCACAGGGAAACCACTAAAGTTTAAGACAGAACAAAGTGAAGAACACCGTGAGCAGTGGCAGTACGTCCGAGAAATCAGCGCCTTCTACAAACAATATCTAACTCAGCAAAACCACCTTGATTTTCATGAGAATATCACCTCGCTATGAGGGCACGTTTTGTGTCTTTTGTAAAAAAATGTTTCGTGGCGCTGGGGGCACCGAAGCCAGGGGCTGCCAAGGCTGGGCGCGCAGCCCACCACTGAGCCACACTCCCAGCCGAGTCTGCGGTGAACTGGCACACTGCTAACTTCTCACTCCTCTGAAACTCTTGCGCCTTTGTTCTTACATTCCCTGTCCTTGGAAGAAGTGGTAAGGTCCTGGCTAGATGAGAATTCTCTCTTTATTACTCTGTTTGAGAAGACAGAATAAAAATGGGTCAGTTCTTAAGGAAACCATGGCCACATATATAAATAATGTAAAAATACCTATCACCGTCCTGGGGAGGACATTTATCACACAGACAGCTATAGACACTTAGGTCTGCTCTCCCATTTAAACCTCTCAAATTTTGAGTTGTCTCTTGGAAACTTGATTGTTATCAGTTAAAAATCACCAGGGAATCCTGGCAATAATTTAACCTGTTTGACTTTCTTAAGCTAACAATTAACACATAGACTATTGTTGACAAAATATTTAACTTTCCCATGCCATTCCTGTAAACAGCTTTTCTAACCTTCCTAAGACAACCCTGGGAGGACACACCTTGTGAAAGAGTCCCAAGTCTGCAACAGGCCTGGGACAGGCAGACATTCAAGTACACCCAGGACTTGTGCAGCGTCGCATTTTAAGAAAAACTTCCTGGACTTCACGAATGCTTAAGTACTTCAATGTCTCAGTCTTGTCTTGACAGCCCTAACCTTGACATGCCAATCTCTCTTTTACAAAAAGAGCTACTTCACCATTTTAAACAGACACATGAAAGCTGTGTACACTTTTAATCCCTGGAAAAACCGGCATTAGTATTCAATGTTCAGTCGCTTATTATTAGGAATACTAGTAGTGAGAGCTTCTGTTTCCGCAGCGCTTTACTTCTCCCAAGGTTTGTTCAGCAACGCACGTTCCTTTTCTTTGCTGCACAGCTCGGGCAGCGTGCAGCTCCCCCGTTTTATGGACGGCGGTTAGATGGCACGTCCTAGGTCACCTCGCTGGGCAGCGCTCAGCAAGCACAAAGCTGAGAGACATAGGCTCCGTGCTGGACCTGCTTTCTTTCTTCCACACCCCATTAGAGAAAAGATAATCAGAAGCCAAAGATGAGTAGGAACCGCTTATCTACACCTCCTAGCAACACAATCTATGCCAAAGAAAAAGAGCTTGTCTCAGGCACCAGGGAAGATTAATAATGTACCGGGGAAGCTCTCACATTACTGTTCCATGGACCAGCAATTATCTGTCTTTACAGTTCATTCAAAGATTCAAACATACTTCACCAGGAAATGACTTTGTGCCTACAACCTGTCCAAGTGGTGTGAAATGCAGGGCTGCTAGAGCTGAACCGTCTCAAAGCCTCTCAGAGGCCGTGTTCCTGCAGTCTCTGGGGCGCGGGGCTTCCCTGAACTGCCCTTGAGCTAAATGAAGAAACTGGATGTGGAAGGGCTGCAGAGTTAGGCTCTCGCTGTGGACAGAATTGGAACTGGCCTGGAGGTTATTCTTGCATGTTCCTGAAACTTGGGCTATTGCAAAGATTCAGAAACAATCCGCTCCGGGCAGTAGAATGTGCCTCCAAGTCAACATGCTCCCCCTGGATGAAGCTGCCCTTTCTCCTTGTAACCCCTAGAATCTCCAAAAATTATCCACCTTATACAAGCACTGTACTAGAAGGTGTGTGGGACACAGAGCTTTTTGTCTGAAGACACCGCACAGATGAGATTTTAGATGATCAATATTCTTCCCTTTCCTCCAAAGGACACTTATGAGCACTTATGGCGTACAAATTAACTGTTAAAGAGATATATTCAACATATGCAGAACACATAAATCTGGTTATGGACACAGCAGCAATAAAATTAGGAAGCACTCTGGCACCTTGTCTGAGCAGAAGCCCTTTTAGATGAACAGTGCCTGCGCAAGTGAGAAGCGCCCAGCACAGTGCGGCCCTCCGGCAGGGCCCTCCGGCAGCGCAGGGGTGTGGCAAGGACTCCCCTCAGACACAATGTTATCAGGTTAACACAGCACTTAGTCACCACCTCTGAGAACCACACTATGCAACAAAGAGCCAAATTTCCAAGTCAAAATGGAGAAGTAATTTCCAAAAACCAAACGGGGTCAATCAACCCTTGCAACCTCACACATTCATAGTGAGGGGCAACGGTAAGAAATAAGCTGTTTTTCTTCTGAAGTACACTAAACTTTCCCACATCATCACTACTTGCCGGGAGTTCTTTCAAATGAATATTTTAGGAGATGCTTGGTGGGTAGAAGGGAGAAGAGATTCCCTCCGAGAAGGGGGGACACACCCTTCTGGCCGAGGCTGGGGTGTGAGGGCCCTAGGAGACACTCACACAGCGGCCACCGTGGAGTCCAAGTCCCTCCAGGCGTGGCGCCCAGCTGGGAGATCAGCGCTCCCGCTCAGGCCTGGGCTGGCGCCCTTCACTCAGCCTCATCTGGGAGACTCACCAGGAGACAGAGCCACACAAAGCTGTATTATTGGGCGACTTGCAGACGGACTATCAATTACTGGGGACAATCAGGGCATTTAGCGTCTTCTGGCTGCAGATGCTGGCTACACACAGATACATACAAACTTCATTCTTCCCAGCATCCCAGCAATCCTTTATCCCCTTCCTTCCTTTGACAAAACAGACTCCAACTGCTCCGTCAGGGAATGCCAAAGAGAAGCAGGGAAGGGGCAGGTGGCAGAGAAAAGAAAGTGGGCCTCGAACCTCCAATACAACCCTACAAGGTAATTTATGCATTTAAGGATAAAACACTGAGCCCTGGGGAGTTTCACGCCTGGTAGGTTTTTTTTTCCTTTTAAAATGTATTTAGTACATTGAATACAGGGTCTCACTACACAGGCTGGACTCACAGTAATCCTCCTGTTTGCAGCCTTCCAAGTGCTGGGGTAACAGCTGTGGGCCACCACGCCCAGTCTCAGTTGCCACCTCAGTGCGCCCCTGGGGCAGGGCCCGGAAGGCAGCCAAGCACTGAACCCCAGCCGCTGAGCCTGCCTCAGCAGGCGCTTGAGTCTGCTGAGGTCCCTGGCTTGCCCTACGGTAAGTGCTTTTCACCTGGTCCTCCCAGAAGTGTCCCCATCGCAGACCAAGGCAGGGGTGGGGGGTGCAGGAAGACACCCTCTAGGCCTGGAGGAGGCTGGGCTCCTTATTCCCAGGGTTTCTGGGAGGAAGGGTCTGACAGCACCTTCTCCTCCTTCAGGCTTTCTGAGTCCTTTTGGGCTTCCTCGGGCCAGCTCCGGCTTCTGTCTTTCATCAGGGGTGGCTAGTGGAGACAGAGCTGCGAGGAAAGCAAACTCAGAACTCAGGGAGCCCCTTGGAGCTCCGAGGAAAAGCCCACAGACTCGGAGCCTGGGCGCACCTCTCTGCCCACAGGCCACGGCCCCCGCGGCTCCGCGGAAGCCAGCACTAGCAGACCAGCAGTCACCTGACCAGCACTGGCACCAGGAGCAATGATTCAAGGCTACGCCCTCTGGGTGCGGCGGCGAGTCTGTGCCTCTGAGACAGCACTTCCAGTCAGAAACTTAATCACACCTTGTGGGGTTGCTAGGCCGTCACCAGCGGAGACTGCAAACTGAGCGCTTCCTGGGGCGCCACCGAATAGCTAGCCCTGTGCCTGCCCAGGCTCACAGAGGCCACAGGCCTGCGGGGTGCCCAGGAAGGAGGCCAGCAGGGCTGGGGAGGCGAGGCGGGCGCCTCAGCCAAGGCGCTTTCACTCCTCCCTGTGGGATATTTCCCAGACTTGGTGACTGAGAAGTCGCCCTAGACATTCGGTTTGAGTCCCAAGCACAAGGGAGGTGCCCTGAGCCCCAGGGGACGCTGCACCTGGAGGGGTCCCCTGAGCCCCAGGGGACGCTGCACCTCGAGGGTGGAGGCAAAGCCTGCGGGAAGGCCGGCCAAGCGGCGGGGCTCCTCCACGCTCTTCCGCGGGAGGGTGCTCGCGGAGGGTGGTGTGGCTGCCCATTAGGTAGGGACTCGGGTGCACATCACCGGTGAGCATGCTGAGGGGCGAACCACACAGACGACACACCTGGGCCTCTGGTGTCGCAGGACACATGGCCCTTCTGCCACCATCCACGCTTCCCAGGGCCAAGACGGCCTCCGACCTCACCAGAGGCCACAGCCACAACCCCGCAAAGCCACGTGCCTTACCGCGACGAGGGCCGAGCTCCTCTGGTCCCCAGGGCCCGGCGCAGCCGGCTGTTGCTCTCCGTTGGTCAGCAGATGCTGGCGTGGTGGGTGCTGCTGGTAGTCGGGCGCTGGCGCCGTGGCGGTGGCCGTGGC
>NW_004524588.1:26722313-26726658 GCF_000260255.1 Octodon degus | reverse complement strand
GGCGGGGCGGGGCGGGGCGGGGCGGGGCGGCCGGAGCACGGGAAGCGGGCAGCGCGCGTCGGAAGAAGGCGCTTCCTTCGAGGATTCCGGACCGCGCGACGACAAAGCTGCGGCCGAGCCGCGGTTCCCGGCGTGCGCGCACAGCGCGAGGAGCAGCTGGCGCGGGGCCGGCCCGAGTTCAAGGGCGCGCTGAGAAGACCTCCGCGATCTTCAGACGGCCTTGTTCAAAAGTGTCCCATCAGTGTCTCCTGCGGGTCGGTGTCACTATGAAGACTAACATGGAGTGTCTGCTAACTGCATGTGAGCGCAGCATGGGAAGACAGGGCCAGAGCAGCTGCGCCCCAGAGTACCCATCTGGGTGTGCAGCCTCGGGCGGTGGAGCTGTCTCCGAAACAGGATCCTGCTCCAAACTACGGAGAAGGACGGGGCAAAATCAGCGCAAACATTTCACGGCTGGTGTGTTCCTGTTCTCCACAGGCTGGCCCGCTGTCCCATGTTCTGGAGACTAGTTTGAGTATCTGTACCCAAAATGTCCAAAGTGTGCTCGGGGCTCCAGGGTGGGCACAGCGTACGGCACCAAGGATCAAACCGGGCCCTTGCACTTGCCAGGCAGGCGCTTAGAGGGCCAAGCCAGCTCCCCATCTCAGTTAATACATCTTTTTAAAAATTACTTGCACTGATGGTCTAATCCATGCTTTTACTTGTAGGCAGCCTGTCACTCTGAAAGTCTCCTATGTCCTCCAAATAGCCAATGAAACAGTATGTCTAGATGCAATTAGTTGTTCTAACATAAGAAACAACCATCTCTAAGCGTTTAAACAACCACTGTTCTAATTGGTATTGTCAAACCAACAATGTGTTTAACCCAGGAACTGAACCAGCTACTCTCGTAAGTTCCTAAAATTACAAATGAATGATTGCTATTAATATAAATACTATCTTTAAAAGTTACAATCGAAACTCTCCTTCAGCCATCTAAGCTTGTCTGCTGTATCACCTGTGAGAGCTGATACCACCATGGTCGCCAGGTACCTGAGCGGGCCTTCTCCCTTGCTTGGTCGATTAGCACATCTGCCAAAAGCAAGGCATACACTCGCTGTGGGGAGGTGGTGCACATGGCCTTCCTTCTCACAAATTGCTCATGACCTTTGCCCTTCACCCTACCAGTGCGCTTCTAAATCTTTTTCTTGGGACATTGTTCATCTTTACCATTTAACTATGGCTTCATTTTATTTTCTGGAGTTTAAATATTCCTTCCTTTTGTACCAGAGAAATATGAATTTGAGGTATGTCCTGAAACTTTAATTTTACTTTTGAAAAATGTATGCAATCCTCATTAGACATGAACATGCTCAACATTTTGTTTTTCCTGCCTAGTTTAAAAAAAAAATAACTGCAGGAAATAAATTGAGGAAATGTTCACAAATGTCCACTTAAGGACTTCAGTTAAGTGTCACTTTTATATGGATAGAATTGGTGAGGTCCATACCATGAGTCACAAAAGAGAAGCCAAGTTCAACCAACACTTCCAGTAATGTTTCTAAACTCTCACAGCAGAACATACCCTCCTGGAAGGCTACTTTTAAGAGTTACAGAATAGGCAGGACCATTTATAACTAGGACGCATTTACTCACTTGGTAACACTATATTATGGGAATTTTTTGATGTGCAGTACAGTGTAGATACCAAAGTGATGTGGCTTTAAAATGTTTGGGGCTCGGTTTGCCTCAGAGCTTCAGACCCTAACATACACAGATATAGTAAAAGGAATAAATAAAATGCCACATGTCAATCATTAACATATAGTAAGAAGTGAATGGAAAAATATTATAAATTACAAAATACACAGCATGGAATTTTTCTTGAATGTGAGGATTGAAAGACCAGAGACTTGAAATCTATTTGCAAGAAAGATGTTAGAAAGGGAATAAAGTGCTCTTTTTTTTTTTTTTTTTTAATGTATTCGGTACAGGGTCTCACTAAACAACGTGGACTTGTAGTGATCCTCCTGTTTTCAGCCTCCCAGTGCTGGGCTTATAGGCGTGCACCGCCACACCAGGTCTTGGCGGCCGGCTCAGCATGCCGGGGGAGCGGGGCTGGCACGGCATGTGGTGCTGGGGATCAAACCCCAGTCCCTGCGCTTGCCTAAGCAGGTGTAGAGCACTCCTCTTCAACTCAGAATAGAGAGCTCAGTCTAACGCTGAGCCAAGGGCCTGCTGACAGGTACAACGAAGTCTCTCCTGTGGCCCGTGGACCAGACTGCAGGAGTCAAACACACTAGCGAGCCTCTTTAGGACTGCCATAAGCAATCAGCAAGCCTAGAGAGATTAAGTAATACAGGCACATATGTTCTTTAAGTACATTTTAAAACTACGATGTTTTAAATAAAATGATAGACATGAATAGTTCATTACTGATAGTCATTTATTAAAGACATTGATAAATTTAAAATGCATTTATAGACTTTCCTGTTAAATGTATGTATATGTCAAATAAATTTAATTACAGCATTCTATAGAGTGCTGTTTCATAGAAATATAGGTGAACAGGTTCTAAACAAAGTATTTTTCTATGAATATACACATAAAATATATAAATATGCCACATGACACAGAAAAACAAGACTCATTCACGATCTCTGCATTTATAGGAATTTATAAAATCTTCTCTGGGGAAAGGGGTTACAGGTCAAGCTTCTCTTCTTGAAAGCAGTCTGCACAGTCAAGGTGATCGTGAAGTTGTCTGTATTTCTGCACATATAAGATAGAAAAGCTAGTTATTATACCCAAAGCAGTGAAGATTGGCCTTTTCAACCTACAGCCACAAACGGAGATAAGTTCTCATAACTGTGAACAAAAAATATTTTATTATAAATAGGACCAAGTATTTCAAACTCAAGAAAGCACTAATACTATTATTAATTTTGTAATTGTCTTACAACTTACAATTTTCCTATTACACTTAAAAGTGTAACTTCAATGACTTATACTACAACATTTGTGAAACATGTATCAAATACTCTGCTAGTGACTGTCTAGGTCCATCAGTTTTAAGATAACTTTCACCGTCTCTAGGGAGCACTACACTCGTGCCTACCAAACAGGTGCAGAGAGAAGTGCAGGCAGTGGGGTGAGAGTCCACACGCCCAGCCTTGCCTGGGAGGCAAGTGGACCCTGCTTAGCAGAAAAGAGGTTAGTGGCCCAGGTTTTCTGTAAGAGATAAGGGCTCATTCAGCAGTGCTGTGACAAGGAAATGTGGATTACCTTAATCCACAGGATTCTGAGAGACAGGAAATGAATATGAATGAACTGAACCGAAGAGACCGAGATCAAACATTAAAGGTCCAATGGGATGCCAAGGTGCCAGGGACTGACTCAACAGGAATGGGACACTGCTGCAGGTTTGTGAGCGGGGACTGACATGAACCGAAGCATTTTAGGAAAACTGGTGGAACAGCTGTTCTAGTGTTTTGGTGACTGGTTCTTATATTATTTATTTTTATTTAATACAGGGTCTACAGGGTCTCACTACATAAATTGGACCCATAGCGCTCCTCCTGTTTTCAGCCTCCCAAGCGCTGGGATTACAAGCCGGCTGGTGGCTGGTGACTGGTTCTTAATACAGGGTAAGGATTTAGGCTACAAGGGCCCAAGTGGAGTGCTAGAGGGTGCAGGATAAAGAACAAGACAGCCGAAGTTAGGAGATAGTCAAGGGTGAGAGAGAGAACAGGAGTGGGCTCTCCACTGTACAGGCCCCAGTCTTTGTTCATAAAAACGTCAGAATTTTGCTAGTGACATATTATGGTATTTTTGGGTGAGATTTGTATTATATTTATGTTTTGATTTTGTAACAATTTTCATATTTGTTATTTTTTATGTTTGAGTTGCTTTTATTCTACTCAAATATCATTAGATTAAAAACTGATAACCACAGCTCAATAGTCAGGAGGAAGAACAAGGCCAAGGTAGTCAGGTGGGCAGGCCTTGGGGAGACTGAGATGGCCTGAAGCCCAGGGAGAAAAACACACACAAAACAGGTAAGAAAAGTGAAGTGTGAAATGCCAGTTGGAAGCAGAGAGACAGAACAAACGGTTAGTGTGAGACAGGAGGGCCTGGAAGAGCTGGCGAGAGCACGAGAGTCGTGGGCAGCAGGCGGCCTGCGCAGGCGCTCCGCAGGGCTGCTGTGACTGTGGCCACACACAAGGCACAGGACAACGCCATGCCGCGCTGGCACTGGAGGGCACGGAGGGGCAGCCAAGAGTGAGCGGCGGCCCAGCAGCACAGAAGGGCGTGTGCTTCTGGAACCCCTTTGAGAAGGCCTATATGGAAATGTTTTATGTTGCTG
>NW_004524588.1:26688004-26722148 GCF_000260255.1 Octodon degus | reverse complement strand
TGACAAGGTATTATTTCCTAAACACCTGTGGTCCTAATGTGCCATCCCCAGAGAGTAAGATTGGGCGAGCCTTTAATGCTAAGTGCCTTTCATGCTAAATGCTATTCTTTATGCATAATATCACATTCAACTTTCTTTTCCTACAAATATGCTTTACTCCAGATACTTTCTGCTGTCTTAAATCTTTTAAACTGTCAGCCACATAATTTGGAAATGACTTTTTTGCAAGAAGTTTAACGTTTCCTCTCTATCATTAGGGAACAGAGAACACATGCACAGTACTGTTTCCAGGCTTCGCACATAACCCTTTACAAATGGGGTACACCAGTAGGTTTTTCAACACAACTAGAGGGTGAAGATCATTTCAAGTCATCAGTAAAAGCACTTGAGCATTTAATGTCGGGAACATGAATCCTGAGGTTACTGGCTAAGTGATGGCTCTTCCCGAAGCCAAATGGAAAAGCCCAGGTGGATGGGGCTGGGGAAAGCATGTGGAGTGGGCGCAGAAGCAAAGCAAGAGGCCAAAAGCTTTAGTAGCACGAGAGGAAGGAGACCGAAGTACCAAGGTGTCAGGGACAGGCGATGTCACAGGCAAGGTCACAGGGGGTAGTCTGAGGTGGGAGAATATTGTCAAACAGGAACCCACGCATGATGTCACTCTTCAGACTAGGAGATTGTCACTGAACATATGTTGAGAAATTCTTATTATGCTCTATATTTTTCCCTCTGGTCATGAGTTTCTTTGCTAAATTAAGCTTTTTCACGAATTTCCCTTTTGTATCAGTTTTCCAATGATGTCACTCATGTAATGAATCTCAAATCAGGCCTTTTTCTTTTTGTAGTAGTGGGGACTAAACAGAGGTTTTTTGTTTTGTTTTGTTTTGTTTTTGTATTTTTTTGTATTTAGTGCAGGGTGTGTTTCACTACACAGATTGGACTTGTAGTGATTCTCCTCTCAGCTTCCCAAGAGCTGGGATTACAGGTGCAGGCCATCACACCCAGGCTTACTTGCTGGGGCCAGCACAGCAGGCCGGGGATCAAACCTCCAAATCTCTGCATCTGCCTAAGCAGGCACTTTAATCCGATGAGCTATTTGGTTGGCCCAGAAGGATTGTTTCTTTGGTTTTGTTTTTTGTTTTTGGCTGGCTCAGGCTGCCTGAAGGGTGGGTCTGGTAAGGCATGTGGAGCCGGGGATCGAACTGGGGTCCCCTGCGCCAGACTAGGTTTGCCAGAGCAGGAGTTTAAACAACTGAGCCAACCCGCAAGCCCCCAGAGCGCTATCCTAAGTCCTTTTTATATTAAATTTTGAGACAGAGTCTCTCTAAGTTACCGATTTGCCCCAGCTGGATTCAAGCTTGTGCTAGCCTCCCACAGCACTGGGCAGCAAATCTGTCTCTTTCACATGCATGTAATTGGACCTGTTTTAAAAGCCTGCATCCTACTACTGCTCTTCCAGATACCAAAGCAAAACTAAAAGCTCTGCAAGCAGAACAGAGCTCACGAGCACAGCACATGTCTAGGAATCCAGCACTCTCCACAAAAGCCCCACTTTATTCCAGATACCAAATTCAGTGACCAACGGGATATGGGGGAGTCGAACTCCTCTCAGCCCTGTTACTACGCTCTGTGGCCTCAAGAGGAGGATGTGAGGCTGGCCAGATAGCTCAGCAGATTAAAGCGCCTGCTTAGGCAGATGCAACGGCTGGGGTTCGATCCCCAACCTGCTGTGCTGGCCCCATCCCCAGGGCGTGCTGAGATGGCGACTGAGACTGGGCATGGTGGCATACCTGTAATACCAGAGCTTGGGAAGCTGAACAGAGGAGGGTCACTATGAGTCTCATCTGTGTAGGGAGACCCTGTAGACCCTGTACTAAATGCATAAAACAAGAAAGAGGAGGATGTGGGCGGCCTCAGAACTGGCAGCCGAGAGGCACCAGGGGCTTCTGCAGACTCGGGCCACAAGACCTGCTCTAAAGAATAGGAAGCAGGCAAGTGGAAGTACGTCCCACATTTTATCTAAGAAAATAAGAGAACTTCTTAGGTCTGTAGAGTACACATGTAGAAATGAAGGGACAGTCATGAGGAAATGAGGCCCTCCCACGTTCAGCGACAGCATCACTGCCCTCTGAAGCTCAGCTCCTGAGCAGAATGAGGTTTGGAGCACCAGGGATCTGTTCAGGATAGAAAATGGTACGCATGAAAGGAATGGGTGGAAGAAGAGAAAACACAGAAAACGGAGGAAAGGGATTTTCTTTTACACATCCCCGTCTTCTAATCACTGCACTCCTCTCTCTGCCGGCCACAGTTGGGCTCCAGGCTCTGCAGAAGGGGGCGGCTCTGACACGACACCTTACCACTGTAATCCAGCCACTTGACTCCGACCGGTTGAAAATGCGTTCCACTGTTTCTTTAACTTCTTCACCCTCAGCTGCCTCTGTCCTTACAATGGAGCAACACTTCTTGTACAGTTCGAATTTAAAATGTTTCAGCTTATGGTAAATTTTGGTTCGGTTAGCACAGATTCTGCCAACAGTAAACACCTAAACCAAGACATAAACACGAACCTCACATAAGAAGCAAATCAAGTAGTAATGCACAAGTAGCATTTCAGACTGTAACAGAACCTGGCAAATTACTGATTACTTTTACTTCACATACTTATGTCATGGTTCTGTTGTCTTCTCCTACATAGTCAACGAAGACTACCCACTAAGCTTCTAGTACTGGGTTGCGCCCTGCAGACAGTGAAGGGAAAGGTTTACCATCTTTACTAGGGATTTCTAATTTTGAGATTATAAAACAATATGACAAATGTAACACAGAAGCCACTATCAAAGGGATAGTGGGGAAGGAATTTTAAAAATCTTTTATTTATTTATGTTATTTGGTGCAGGGTCTCACTCCACAGCTTGGATTCATAATGATCCTCCTGACTCAGCCTCCCCAGCGCTAGGGTTGCAGGTGTGCATCTGCACCGCCATGTGTGGTTTGGGGCTGGCACAGCATGTGGCACCAGGGATCAAACCTGGGTCCTTGCACTTGCCAGGCAGGTGCTTAGAACACCAAACTATCTTCCCAGCCCAGGAAGGGTTTTAATACCAGGTGGAGATGCCCAGGTCTGTGACGCTTGATCTAAATGTTTAAAACACAATTAGCCAAGCTCGGGAAAGGAGAAACATAGTTTGTAAAGCAGAAAGGTGGACATAAAGCAAGAGAAAGCTGTATACTGCATGTACATATCTGACAATGTTGAACAGATGAGCCAAGAGTAAGCTGCCAAAATCAGTTTAAGTTACGGCACGACAACTCGCTGGAGCCAGGCCTGAGGCACCTTCTTGTGAAGATGGCTTTCTGGGCAGCTTCTAACCTTTCTTACGATCCCCTAAAGCTGAAGAAAAGCACGTTCAGATTTCTGTTCATGCTTCTGTGAAAATCTTCCTGCTTTCTATGTCATTAGAATATTACAATTTTTGTTTCTTAAATTGACTTTTCCATGTGAGCATATCATTAAACCAGTCCTGGTAGTAAAGAACATAAAGCAACTCAACAGTTAGTGCATCTCCCTGGGAGAAGCGAGACTTCTGCAGTGCCTTGAGGGGTTCCCGGGAGCCTACTTCTGCCACCACAGACAGGTGCAAGAAAAAGTTCTACAGCTGTTCTAGTAAAACAGTCCAGAAAATACAGTGAAACGCTGCAATCTGCAGCTTTACCATATTGGAATGTGTACTTCCACAAAATAATAGACATTTATATGTACAGAAATTTTAAGTGGAATAAAAGGGAAGAACTTAAAATTATTTTAATTTTCCCTTTATAAACAATAGTAACATTTAAAACTGCTTTCCATTTTTAATTTCTATCCTCTTAGCATCTACTTGCCTTTATAAAGGTGACAGCCTCCAGATTCTCTTTTGAAAATTTACACTCTCTCCCTAAACAGGATCACAAGTGTCACAGAAAGGCCTCACTGTGTGGAACGGCCCGAGCACCGCGCGGCGTATGGAGAGCCGCATCCCTGGTTACACGTACACTGCGACAGCCCGTACCACATCGACAGATGCCGACAGTACAAAGCAGCCGGCACTGTGGTGTGGTGGTTCACACGGTACTGAACCGGCAAAACCAACTGATGCTTGGAAGACTCTCCTTACACGTTCCGAGATGTACTCAAGAGCTACTTCTGCGTGTCTACTTACTTCTTCATATACAAGGAAATCCGTGTAACAAGAAAGACGCTGTGAAAAAGACCAAGTGCTGCCCGAGGTTAAGAAAGCAGAGAAGCAGGACAGCATATAAATGACTGCTGATCTACGGGGGCTTAGTACAGTTCCAGATAAATCCGAGGGAAACTGAGCCACTTGGTATCAATGTGAACCAAGTGAGCCTATACACCCAAAGATATAAGGTAGCAGACAGCAGAGGAGGCAAGGAAAACAGCACGGAGCACGTGCTCTGCAGACGTGGTACGACCAGCTAACTGCAGCTAACTTTCCGAGCTACTCAGGTAGGCTCTCACATACCTGCTGTTTTGTTTCTCCCCATCCGTGTACGTTCAGAGCGTAAACGTGTACTGGGGGGCTGTGTGCGCGGGCACCACGCGCTTCAAGCTTTTCACGACCCGCCCCTGCCTTTCACTTCCCTCCATCTCTTGGTCTTCTTTCCATTTACAACCCTGTTTGCTATACCTGTCTTTCACTTCACTCCTTTTTTATACTTTGAGTTTCTCATGTAAGAGAAACCATGTGAAACTGAAGCTTGTTAGATTTATTTTACTTAAAATTATACTCTCGGGCATGTCACTCTCGCTCACCATGCTGAGGAGCCAACTCCTCAGGGGAGTGCACAGACGGAGCACAGTCAGAAAACGGTCCCAGTGAAACGAAGTAACGGGAAAAGTCTGTTTTCTGTTTCTAAATTTTAAGAAACAGTTCAACAGGTTGACCAAAGGATTATATTTTGTATTGACCTGCTTTTTTTTTAATGTGGCCACATTAATATTGACACCTGCCTCAAAATTATAACATGCTCTTGGACAATCAGTGGATCACAGATGAAATTAAAAAAGAAATTAAATAATATTTACAATCAAATGAAAATGCAAATATAACTTAAGGGACCTGTGAGATGCAATTAAAGCTGTTTTAAGAGGGAAATTTAGAGCAGTAAATTCTCACATCAGGAAAAGAGAAGAAGCCCAAATAAACAATCTTATACACATCAAGCTCTTAGAAAAAGAAGACCAAGACTAGCCCAAAGAAGGCAGGAAATTGTAAAGATCAGAGCAGAAATTAATGCAATGGAGATAAAGAAAATAAGAGAAAGAATTAATGAATCGAAGAGTTGGTTTTTTGAAAGAATAAAATTAACAAGCACCTAGTGCTTATCAAAAAAACTTCTCAAAAAAAAAAGAAAAAAGAAAAAATTTAGATTCATGCAATAAGGAATGAAAAGGGCAAAAATCATTACAGACCCTATAGAAATTCGGAAGATCATTATAGCTATTTCCAAAAATCTTTACTCTCACAGGATGGAAAACACAGAAGAAATGGATAGATTCCTAGATATATACAAATTACCAAAGCTGAATCAAGAAGATATAAAAACTCTTAATAACCCAATAACAGTGAGTGAAAACAAAAAATGTATTAAAAAAAATCTACCACCAAAGAGAAGCCCAGTCCTGACGGAGTCACAGCTGAATTCCACAAGAACACCTAATGCCCACTCTTTTCAAACTCTTCAATAACACTGAAAGGGAAGCAATTCTCCCATTGAGGGAGACAAGTATTACTCTGATAGCCAAACCAGAGAAGGACCCAACGAAAAAAGAGAACCACAGGCCAATCTCCGTAATGTTGAACATAGATGGAAAAATCGACAATAAAATACTCGCAAACAGAATTCAGCATATCATCAAGATTATACATCACAACCCTGTGGGATCCATTCCAGGAATACAGAGATGGTTCAATATATTCAAATCCATAAATGTAATACACCACATCAACAGAGCCAATGACAAAAATCACACGATCATCTCAATGGCTACAGAAAAGCTTTTGACAAAGTCCAACACTCATTCATGATAAAAACCCTGCAGAAAATAGATGGTCTATACCTCAACCTGATAAAAGCCATCTATGACAAACCAACAGCCAACATCATTCTATATGGACAAAAACAGAAAGCCTTCACTTTAAAATCAGGAACAAGGGCTGGCCAGATAGCGCCAGACTAAAGCGCCTGCTTAGGAAGGCGTCGGGACCGGGATCCTATTCCCAGCTTGCTGTGCTGGCCCCGCTCCTGGGGTGCAATGAGACCGGACATGTAATCCCAGCACTTGGAGGCTAAAAACAGGAGAATCACTATGAATCTGATCAGCGTAGTGAGACCCTTTACTAAATACAAAAATAAATAAATAAATAATAAAATCAGAAACAAGACAAGGTCATTCACTGTCATTAGGCAGAAAAATTTGACAAGAGAGAAAAGGAATAATGATTGGAAAGGAAGAAGTGAAATTATCATTATTCGCAGATGACATGATACTCTATATGGAAGACCCCCAAAACACTGACTTACAGATATAATACACAAATTCAGGAGCTCAGCAGAATACAAAGTGAACACTCAAAATTCTATACCATTTTTTATACACACACAAGGAATGCACTAAGAAAGAAATTATGGAAACCATGCTTTTCACAATAACACCCAAAATAAAATATTTAGGAATCAATCTCACAAAGGAAGTAAAAGACTTATTCAATGAAAATTATAGTACTCTGAAAAAAGAGATCACAGAAGATTTCAGAAAATGGAATAATATTCCTTGTTCCTGGATAGGAAGAATGAACACTGTGAAAACGGCTAGACTCCCAAAGTTGTAACATAGATTCAATGCAATTGTAGTTACACTACCACTAATATACCTCACAGGTTTACAGAAAATATTCCTAAAATTCATCTGGAACCAGAAGAGAACTAGAATAGCAAAAGCAATCCTGGGCAACAAAGAAAAGGCAGGAGCCATCACAATCCCTGAAATTATATTATAAAGCTACTGTGATCAAATCAGCATGGCACTGACAGACGTGAGGAATAATAGAATATGCAGATCAGAAGATGCAGATACAACTGCAAACACACTCAGCCACCTTATCTTTGACAAAGGGGCTAAACATACTTATTTGAAAAAGATAGCCTCTTGAATAAAAGCTGTTGTAAAACTTGCTTTCCACGTGCCAAAGGCTAAAACTAGACCCCTGCCTATCACCATGCCCAAAGCTACAGTCAAAATGGATCAAAGATTTAATTATCACAACAGAAACATGGGCCATGGAGAGTCTAAGTGACTGCCTAGCTGAGTGCAAGGACCTGGATGCCGTGCTGGCTCCGCCCTGGGCAGGTGCCAACAGCCTACCAAGACCCTGAGTGGTGGCGCATGCCTGAAACCCCAGCGCTGGGGAGGCTGAAAACAGGAGGATCGCTGCGAGGCCAAGCTGTGCAGTGAGGCCTTGTACCAAATACATTAAATAAATAAATAAGACACATTAAATCTTCTGGGGGAAAAAATAGATAAAAATCTTAAAAGATACAAAGCAGGTGGAAAGTTTATGAACAAAAACCAAACTGTACAGGAATCAAAAACTGGGATCTCATCTTTTTGAAAAGTTTCTGCATATCAAAGGAAATCATGAATAGAGTAAAGAAAACCAACAAACTGGGAAAAAATTATAGCCAGCTGTCCCTCTGATAAAGTACCTCTACCTATAACATTCAAAGATTAAAAAATCAGGCCTCTAAAATTCAAAGACACAATCTAAAACTGGGCATCTGAGATGAATATACACTTTTCAGAGGAAGAAATACAAATGCCAATATATGAAAAAACATCCAACATCACTGGTCATTTGAGAAATTCAAATAAAGCAACACTGAGGTTCCATCTCACCCCAGAAAGAACGGATAACATCAAGAAATGAGCAAACAACAAAAGCTGGAGGGCTGTGGAGAAAAAGAGGCCCTTCTGCACTGCTGGTGGGAGTGCAGACTGGCACGGCCGCTGTGGAAAGCAGTGCGGAGATGCCTTCAAAAGCTAGGACTGGAGTTCCCATTCAAGCAGGCTATTCCCATGCGGAAAGAACAAAAATCGGAAAGGTACAAGTGATACTGTGAAAAGGGAGTCTGTTCAAAATGAAGGGAAACACGGGATGAGGAGGACAGGAGAGGGAGTGAGGGGGTGAAAGAGATGTATCTATGTATAGTTAGATAAATGTACTGTTGATTTTTGCTGGCCTATTGAAAGAAGCAGTTAATGATTAAATTTCTTTCTAATTTCTTATAACTCCTCCCCCATTCCGCATGCATATAATCTGGTGGATATAAACAACACTGCAACACATCAACCACTGTCAAATTTGTAGTATTTTATTTAGTGAAACTCTGCACCATTTCTATTGTTTATTATTTTGCATTCCCTTTAAAAAAATTATTACCTTCTCTAATGAGATCTTAAGCATCTTACAGAGAGTAGACAGACCTTGTGCAAAACTACAAACAGGACTTTTGTTTTCAATCCTCTCAGCTGCCTTTCAAGACTCAAATTCCTCTCTGCCCTAGGTAACCCTGTCACCTGTGTTCTCAGAATTCACCTCTATCCGATGATCCCAGGCACCCTCCTCAAATCATTGTAATCAAATTATTCCCATTAGCTGCATTTTCCTATCAAAGCATTCATTTAAAGAAGCTAATCTCTGGTAATTGAAGAACCTTAAACTGTTAAACAAATTCATTGTGATGTAAGTTCTTTTAAAGTATTCGATGCACCTGTAAAGGGAGCCCTAACCCCAGAGTCGCACGCTGTCACAAGCAGGCCCCAGAGTGCAGAAGCATCTGCAGTGTGGGGCTGCACAGACCTTTCCACGCTCTAGACTGTAAACGTATTTGTTTCTCCTTTTCTTTACATACATACATTGACACCGTACTTCAACAGGCTATACTAAGTTTTAGTGATTCATCATTTTAAAGAAAAAATTACTGAAAACTTACTAAAGTTACTTGCTTACCATACACAACAATCAGATTAAGGTTTGTATGTACTTAGACCCACAAACCCACACTGTGTCACAGAAATGTACGAACTCCCTGCTTCACTCTCACCTGGCATCACTTTCTTTTTTCAAGTTAATGGAAAAAGTAACTTTTAACATCAGAAAAATAAAACTCATAATTCTCTTTACAGCAAATATATAATATAGGTGCTTTGGCCATCGTAAGTTAATAGCCCTTTATCATAAAATATATGGTTTTAAACTTTACTCAAATTGAATTTATAATCCCTATGACTTCCCTACATATACATAACAAAAGAGTACAGTAAAATTAGCAAATACTAAGCTATACTGATAACTTAGTTTGTGGTTGTTAGAACTACACACATCTATATGTCTTGTTAGTTGCAGTGTACAATGCAACAAAATGCAAAATACATGCTCGGTGAGCATTCGTTCATACCCACAAGACAGCAGCTAAAGATTAGGTTTCTTTTTTTTTTACCTAAAGATTAGGTTTCAATACTGACATTTAACTATCCTACAAGCAATTAGCATTACATCATAATATGCCATCAAGGTAAGTTGCTTCTTTTTTTTTTTTTAACTATTTTGTTTTTTTCCATAATTTTATTGAGAAAGAGCAATGAGACAATTTCAAACAAAATTGGTAGGACAGTTCCAATAATTAACACATGGCATGCTCCCTTCCTAGAGGTTATTTGTTGTACAAGATGTAGACATGATATCCTATTTACAAACACTATTAGATCAAATCCCTCTATTCACTGAATTAAGAGATTGTAGCTATATACCTATCCTATCCATTCTGAATACACAGATACAAAATGGTCGTTCATCTGTATCCCCCCTTGTTTTTGGTTTAGTTCTCTCATTTAAATATTATAGGTGTGTGAACTCAGCCAAATATTCCAAAATTCTCCAGTAGTCCATAATAGTATTGGGTCTTCCACTTGACTGGCAATGTCAGAAGTTGTTGACCTCAATCTCTTACAGCTCAACATAACAACATGGCTTTACTTCTTATACTTCGTTTCTATACTTTTCTGCTGGATGGTTAAGACCAAGATTAAGCAAGACCTATGTAACAAGAATTGTAGCTTTGGGGTCTGATAAGGTCAGTGAAATCCCCTCAGGATTTATCCTGAGATCCTGTACCTCATATTGTAGAACCTTTGTCAGTGTCAGCCATGTGGATGAGTCACGGCCATTGCTTGGTTTATTTGCTCTCTGTGTAAGCCTGAGAGAATGTCTTCTCTCCATGTGACTCTCCTTAGGCACACTCTACATCATCGATCACTTTCCTCTTTGGCCCCATAATCCTCTTGATCAGAAAATTTGGGACATTACTGAGTTACATGACGTCACAGTACAAGTTCTCATATGACTGAGTCTTAATTGACCTTGGAAGGCTAGGGCCAAAATGTTGGCTGTCCTTGCGGCCCTCCTTTTTCTCTAATTTTGGTCTGCAAACTTAGGTGTTAACCGTCCAGAAGACAAGCTTATTGTTATTACCATACAACCTAGGCTGTTGAGCTTAACCGCACTATCTGTCATCAAGGTAAGTTTTTTATAGTGAAAAAATCAAAATAAAAACTGTTATTTGTAAACTTTTATACAAAATGTAACTCTTCAAGTGGAAATAAAAAATAAAATTTGCCTATTTACTACTGAATACACACAGGATTTTCAATTTTCATTATACTGAGAAAAAACCTCTTTTGTGTTGGGAAAATAATGCTTAAAAAAATAGTTAGTAGAAAAACCCACCAGTATAATGTTTTGTCCTTTCCTACTGAACTGTGTTGGAATATTTTGCTGAATTCACGCACCTCCAATACTTAAATGCCAATGGAATACCCACCTCTGACAAAACTAAACAAAGGGGATACAAATGAAGGACCATTTTGTATCTGTATATACAAAATAATTAGGATAGATACACAGCTACTTTCTCTTAATTCAATGAATAGAAAGATTTGTACTGACAGTGTTTGTGGACAGGATATCATGTCTGCATCTTGTACAATGAATAACCAGTAAGACAACAATATGCAATGTATTAATTACTGAAAATGTCCTACTAGTAGGTTTTGAAACTATCTCATTGCTATTTGTTTCTCAATAAAATTATTCTTAAAAAATGCTTTATTTTTTCAATGACAACACAGATTTGGGAACATTCTGAGGATGAAATTATAGACATCCTCAGGTGAAATGTACAAGGATATTTTAAAGAATTTTTTCCTTTCGATTGGAAACAGCTTTGAAATGAAGTGAAGTGATTGGAGGTCACAGCTGTTTTCATCAACTATTACAAGGGCATTATTATCCCTCCCTTCCCCTATATTTCTAAAAAATAAAAAATATTTATAACGTGCAAGGCAAATATGGATTGAACATAAAATGTTTCACATTTTGTTCTATAGTCTAAAAATTAATAGCTTGATCAGACTAATGAAAGCAACGTTTGCATCCTCAATTATCAGCCAACATAGGTCCACCCAAGGTCCTTCAGGCGACTATTTCCACATTTGTGGCAGGAGGTCATGGGGACAACGATGTCACAGCTGAGACAACTGCAGTCCCAACCCTCTGATTATACCAGCCCTGGACACACTGGGCGAGATGAAGGTCAGTGCAGCAGTTTTTGTCCCAAATTATAACCAATGATCTAGTGTACTGCCACCAGCCCTATAATTACCAGTAAGTAATCACAATTAATTTAAAAAGGTTACTTGTGATCCTGCAGAATTAGGTATAAGTTGTAAAATAAAAACCAAACCAACCTGTCTTGTCAAAACTGGCTGTGTGGGGCCGGGGAGATGGCTCAGTGGAATAAGCGTTTCCCTGGCAAGCAAAGGGCCTGAATTCAATCCCCGGTTCCGCAAAAAAGCCAAAACAGAACAAACTGGCTGTGTAAAGAAGGCAGCACAGGACGTGCCTGGGTCACCTTGAGGCCAAGTGCCCACCATAGTCTTCGTGTGGCTAGGCTTTGGGACCCACTACGTGCAACCTCGGACTACACACTCCTCATAGACCACACAATGACCTTCACTCAGCCCAGTTCAACTTTAGCTTTCGCAATTCTTACACAGGCTGTGTCTCTGGGTCTACAGGAGAGTATTAATAATTCAAACCAAACTGACAAGAGACCACTTAGGTTTAGTGTTACCATAGCAGCCTTTTAAGAGTTTACTACCAACTTGAGCCTAATCCCAGTAAAGCCTGATAACAGTCTTAAGAACTCATTAGGAAGTTTACTGGGGGCACCATTATGCCCATGCCTTTATGAGCGTGCGTGAGCGTGTGTGTGCGCGTGCATATATAATTAAGAGTGAATTTGGACTGCCTGAGTGACAGCTGTCTGGCAAACTGGATGTGACGGCATTCTCCACAGATCTTGTTGGCACCTTCCATGCAGAAGAGGGTGTGGCCACATGGAACTAGGGCAGCAGCAACTTCATTCTCAAAACAAATCAGTCGTGCTTTCCTCCTGGTCCTGGAGGTAGCTAGAGGTGGACCACCGCTGCGAGAGGAGTGACTACGGGAACCATTAGAAAAAGCAGGGACGCACGCTGGAAGGCCACTTGACGGCACCACACCGTGAAGCTGATTTAAAAGTATGTTACTATTTTAAGAGTTATCCACCGTCATCTGAAGGTAATTTTATCTATATGCATTTTTTCCATATATTTAACTTTAGTGTTTTCCCACTGTGTGGCTATCCTGATACACTTTATGTGATCTCTTATTTTTCTAGATATTTGAGTTAAGCACGTAATTTTTTGTAGCACAGAGGAGTGAAGCCAGGGCCTCTTACACTGTACTACGTTCCCAGTGCCTCTTCTCCCACCCTTTTGAGGAAGGGTCTCGCTAGCTTGCCCAGGTGGGACTGGCGTTATGCTCACCTGCCTTAGCCTTCCTGAGGACTGGAAGTTAAAGTGGGGGCCAGTATGCCTGGCCTCTACAGAACCATCTCCCTTGACAGGAATGCCAGAGCTCCAGCAACGGTTTTCGGACCTCACTTACCTCTCCTGCATGAGTATTAAATAGCAAAGACCGCAAATATAAAGCAATATATTGGATCTCTGTCACTGTACATGGTCTTCTAAGCATTAGGTCACTTGCTAGGGGTCTAGGGGGTCTTATCCCATAAGAAGCCACAGATCAATTTTTATAAATAACGCAGAAATTATTGAGAAAAACATTTTTTATGGTAACATGGGAAACAAAACATTAAAGTGCAGTTCTGAATTCATTATACAAATACAACTCTTCCAAGTGATTCTCGCAATCCTTACTGTAAAGGATGTGGTACATCCGCATCCAGCAGGGCTGGGGATCGTGCTACCCCAGAGTAGAGCTGCAATAAAGTGTTTCCACCATAGCAAGAGGAGAGACTGCGGACGACTGTCTCGGTGTCTGCACGTGCACAGGCTTCGTGGGCCATCGGGGACCATGGAAGGGTAGGTGGGGGCCACGGTGCCAACTAAGGCCCCCGTCCTGAGGCCTGTGTGACTTTCCCAGGGAATGAGAAGCGTGCGGAAGGCTCTCTGTCTCTCTGGCTGTATGCTCAGGGCAAGGTGACATCCATGGGGACAACAGAAAGACTGCTCCCTCACTACTGGCCTGTGCAGTCACCCAGTATGGAGAAGGGCTTCTTCCCCTTTCCACCTGTGGGGAGCGGCTGGGCTGGAGCGTGGCCAGCCCCGAGAGCATGGAGCTCCAGAGGTGGGGCACGTGGACAAGTTGTCAGGGCTGGCGTCCGGCCTCGGTGTTCATCCCTGTCAATTACCACAGAGAGCTTCCAGAATGTTCTGGCTTCAGGGTTCTCAGCAAAACACAGAGACCTTGGGCTTCTGACCCCTTTGCTCACTTCCCCCTTTTCACTGTGTGTGCTTCAAAGGCAGACGTGCTAGGTGTCAGGTCCCCTCGGTTCCAGCTTTCTCCGGGGCATGTGTGGCTTTCTTATTTTCCTGCCCCTCAGGCCTGCAGGCCACACAGGAAGCCACACCTGCCACTTCACTTTCAAAGTCCCTGTCAACGGATCAGGACTGCTGCATGACTCCCCCAAGCTCCTGGCTGTTAACGGAAGCGCGGGCTGTGGGGGCTGTCTGGCCTGTTCTCTGGAAGCGGACTCCTCCCAGTGCCCCTGTACCCTGAACAGGGTCTTTTGTCTTCTCCCCCATAGCCCTCTGCAGGTATCTGGGGGTCTGATCCACTCTTGGCACTGTTCGGGCACACATTGCAGGAAATACTCAACAGCAATGCTCTTGTGCACGACTGCATTACCACAGCAAGGCAGTTTCCTTATAGAGACTGGACAAGCAGTCGGCAGCTAAGCTCCGCATCAGTTCGCATCGTACCGCTGTGTGCATCCGCTCTAGCACCTCAATTTTAAGCACGAGGTGGCTCTTCCAGCTTCAGGCTCCGCAAGCCCGCTTCCGACGCGTCTGAGTCGGATATGGTGCTCCTGCATTGCTGGGGGTGGAACAGACAGGCATCCCCGACCGTGTGCAGATTATGTGCCACACAGCGGTCCACACGGCAGCGCTCCGCGGGGCCAGGGCAAGCCTCCTGTCTCCTGCCCCAGAGCTCTTTCTCAGCATTCCTACCCTGCCTTCTCCCCACGACAGGGGTGACGAGACGCCGGCGCCTTCAGCTGTCTATGGGGAGGCAGCGGCGTCACCACTGAACTAGAAATGAGTGTCACGCAAGCAGACTTCTCTCCTCCTGAAATTGTACTTTATTTCCCTTCCTAGAGTTTTTTCTATTTGTAAAAACTTAAGGTTATTTGTAAAAGCTTATAAACCGAAAATTTCTAAAGATTTAAAACTAAAATTAGAGGAAAAACATACCTGTTCATCATGTGACATGAACTCATCCATTTCCAAAGTTCTGGTGTTGTATGACTTTCCTGACAAGTGCACTGAAAATGTGCAGTAGCGATGCAGTCCACAAGCCTGGCAGTAGCAGTTTTCAGCACACTTCGAATGGATACTTACATTAGAATAGTTTTCTACCCGCTCCTGAAAACAAGTTAAAAATTTTAAGAAGCTTAAAATAAAAATAAAATAAGAATCAAATCAAATTAGAACCGAATCACAACAAGGACTGGCCAAATAGCTCAGTGGATTTATGGCCTGCAAGCAGGTGCAGGGCTGGGCTCAGCCCTGGGCCTTCCCAGCCAGCCCTGCCCCGGGGCACGCGGAGATGCACTTGAGACTGGGCGTGGTGGCGCTCGCCTGTAATCCCAGCTCTTGGGAGGCCGTAAACAGGCGGATCATTGAGTCTGACCTAGTAGTGAGACCCTGAACACCCTGTAGACCCTTCCCTAAAACAAAAAAATGTGTATATATATACATATATTTCTCCCTTTAAAGATATATATATTTATACTGTCTATATCTGAAAAAGACACTAGAGTTCGGAGAGGTTGCAAACTTATCCAAAAGCAAAAAATATATATACCACCCCTAAACTTAAGCCACCCTCCAACTTAAAATCCTCTAACTCTGTAATCTTGTAACTGGATTCACCCCTAAACGATCATCAGGTAATTCAAGGAGCATAGGCTTTGGCTTAAACCAAATTCTTGGACAAAAGGAGATAAAACGGCTAATGATTTAAACACTAAAGGGACTTAAGGTAATGCAAACTGATTTTCCTTTTAAGAAGGTTAGCAACAGATGAAAAGCCCTTAAAAAGCATACAGAGTACATCCTGTATTACAGATCATAAAATAGAATTCCAGAGAAAAGCATAAAATCTAAGAAGTCTTCTATATTAAAAGGGCAAATTCCAAACTTGATAAAATTACAGAATCTTTTTCTCTTTTATGTACCAGGGGCCTCAGGCAGGACTTGCGCTCGGCAGGCCCACACTGAAGCACGGACTTCAAGGCAGTGAAGAATCAAGTCCTATGGTCAATGTTTCCACAACTACTTCATGGAAATCAAATAGCCAAGAAAGAGTGACAATCACTTCATGAAAAGCAGCCTGGAAGTAAAGCGAAAGCTTGTGAAGTACTGTAGGCTATTTCGCCATCTTGGAGATTACGGTATACGTACATTCACAAAGCAACATGCCTGAAAGTCCTGTAGCAAGACTCCCTTGTACGCTGAGTCCACTGTTCCTCAAACTGCTTGCTCTATGTAATTCTTTTTTCTGAAATAACAACTTCCTGAGAGACATATGCTCTTTTTAAAAGATGGCCTAAGCCCTTGAAATGTTCTTTAGTTATTTATTATTCAGAGCCACTTAAGTACTAAATAGTTTAGTGTAGATTATCAGCACCATAGTCTTTAGAAAAAGGTAAGGAATAATACGTTAATTAGTAATATGGAGAGATGTTAATACTCTGGAGGATTATCCTGATGGGCTGGCTGTGGATATCCAGAGAGGTCCATGGCCTCAGCTCCCAATAACCTGCATACCTTATACTGTTCCTTCCAGCGACTCCTAGAAAACAAACCGTCCAGTCGCGGCTGGACACAGCGGTCATCCAAATAATGAAGAGAGGCCAACATGTCTTGCGCATATGACTTGTGCCTGGTGCCATCTGTTCAGACGACCAACACAAAAATACCAATAATCACTTTGTCCACGTAAAGCACTGAAAACACTGCACATTTAAGGATATCTTCCCATAGTTTTATGAAGACGGCTGGTTAGAAATACTTTAGAGACAAATTAATGAAGTAAAATACTATTTCATCGGAGTACAAGGGGAAAGTCAGCATAAGACACTACTGTTCCCTTTTTAAGTATCAAACTTTAACATTATTTTTGCTAGAAGAAAAACCTTGTCAAGTTATCAGTTTCATTCTCTTATGCAAAACTGACACAGAGTAGCCACTGCATTCTAGATAAACTTCAAAGCTGACTAGGCTTCCAAGGCCTTGTACAACGGGCTCAGTTCTTCTAATCCAGTGGTAACTCCTCCTCACACCAACAAATCACAAGCTTCTGTCAAGTGAGCTCTTTTCCTTATTCGTCTACAGAGAACGCTTTGCAACTTGCATTCCTGACTTGGCTCATACTCTATTCTCTATTCATATATATTTGCCACAGCCTGTGAAGTTAAGCTTTGATTTCTTGTCCTGTTTGAAGTTTTCTTAACGAATCCAACCTGATTAATTTATGTTTCTTTAAATCACTTAGGACTCAAGCGCTGTTGTTATGGCTGACGCAGAATTCACCTCTTCTCCCACTTCCTCAACTCACCCTGCTCCAGCTGCAAGCCCTCCTGATGGCTCCTGAATACACTAACTCCACTTTTCTGTTCCACTGCTAGTTCCCATACTAGCTCTTCCTTCTCGTGTGTATGCTTCTATTAAAAGCTACCTCTTGGAAGACACTCTCCGACCAGTCTAACCCACACACAGCATACGCTTTGCCTTTCCTCTGGGCACTACAGCTTTTCCAACACCTAGCTCAGATTGTATTACAGTCCACTGTTCGTTCACTCATTCATTGTCTGTCTCTCGCACCAGACTTTGAACACGAAGGCAGGAATCTCATCTTCTGGCCTTGTCACTTTAGCAGGCCTAAAGTAACGCCTGGACCAACCGTAGGTACTCAGAAACTACGTGTCTCATACACGATGAACAAAATCCAACGTTCGCACTTCAGTAGGTATTCAACAAGACACACGTACAGCCCACTGGATCCCGGGTCTGTGCTGGAGGCAAGGAGCACATCCATCCATAATTCTTCCCATACTCTAATAGGACAGGAAAAGCAAATGCACTTTCAATACAATACCAAAAAATGTGCTGCCTAAGTGCTCCTCATCAGGGGGGCGCATGATGGAAAGCACAGCTTTCACAGAGGAAATGTTCTAAATCTCACCTGGAAAATCTGAAGTGAAAAGAAAGCATAGTCTAAGAATAAAGGAAAGCCTCCAAACATAAAAATAGCTGCAACTTTTGGTGCAATTCAGAGGACATCAGAAGCTCTGTTGGTTTCTGAATGTATGCTGGGGCAACGCCTTATCACACACTTACCTTCTACAACCCAAGAGATACTAGGATGGTGTTGCTATGGACATATTTTTCCTGTCTTATCCTTGAAGGAACAACTAGTATGTTTTAAGGATAGTTCTCCATGGTTTTGTGCACTGCTTAAAATTTGGAATAAAAAAAATGGTTATAACACAGTATTGACTTACCATACAATGTTCCCAGAAAAGAGCTGTCTAAAGCGTTGATTAGAAATGCCTTTACCACTCTCTTAAAGTGAGTGTAGGGGTCATCAAAGGAATCTGAAAGTAATTTAGAATAAACTTTAGGAGCTGGAAGACAAAACAATTCACTGGATAAAATAAGCTGCTTTTCCAATTTGAAAAAATTCATACTGTTAATAGCAGAAATAACTTAATCATCCTACAGGTGTCCTGGTAAACTGTGTGGTCACTGAGTAGATCTTTATTTTCTGAATTTTCTGGCTTCTAGTTATTATTTCAAATTTGCACATCTTCAACTTACCAAGGAATAGCAGTTAGGGGAGCATTAAGAGATGTTGTAAGAAGTGTCACAATCATCAAGGAGCCTGCACAGCGTGACCAAGTGGGAGTCAACCAAGCATTCAGGGAGGGCTCAATGTATGCAAATCGATACAGGTAATACACCACAGCCACAGATCCAAAGACAAAAATCACATAATCATCTGCAGAAAAGGCTTCTGACAAAATCCAATGTTCATTCATGATAAAAACCCTATGGAAGATCAGAATATATGATCTTTACTTCAATCTGATAAAAGCTATCTATGAGAAACCAATGGCTAACATCATACTCAACGGAAAAAACCGAAGACTTTCATCAGGAACAAAACTGCCACTCCTATTTAGTGTAATTCTGGAAACATCAGCCAGCGAGAGAGAAAAGGAATAAGGATAGGATTATCCTTATTTGCAGATGACATGATACTCTAGAAGATCCAAAAAACTCCACTAAAAACTGCTATAATTAATAAACAAATACAGTAGCATATCAGGATACAAAGTCAACACTTCAAAACTCAATACCATTACTGTACAGGAATAACAAACTCACTGAGAGAAATTAGGGAAGTAACACCTTTCACAATAGCATCCAAAAAATGAAATACCTAGAAATCAACCTGACAAGGGATGTAAGAAACCTGTACGATAAAAACTATAGTACTCAGAAAAAGAAGACTGAAGTGGATGTCAGAAAATGGAAAGACAGGGGCCGGAGAAGTGGCTCGGTGGAATAAGCGCTTCCCTGGCAAGTGCAAGGGCCTGAGTTCCATCCCCGGTTCCGCAAAAAAAAAAAAAAAAAAAAAAAAGAAAGAACATGGAAGGATATCCCTGGCTCTCAGGTAGGAAGAACCAATATAGTAAAAGTGGCCATACTTCCAAAACTGTTATACAAACTTAATGCAACTCCAATAAAAATTCCAAAAACTAGGCAGCAAGGTAAGGCAAGGGTCACTATAATCCCTGACTTGAATTTATACTCTCCAAGCTACAGTGATACAGCTCCAGCGATAAAAACAGCATGGTGCTGACAAAACAGGCGGACATTAAGAGCACTGGCACGGAGCAGGGCTGCGGAATGACTCGCAGATATGGGTCCAAACGCACTCATGGAAGAACCATAGTCTCTTTCATAAATGGTGCTAGAAAAACTGGCTCTGCACATGCCGAAAATATCGGACCCATATTTTTAACCAGGCGCTAAACTAAATTTTGAAGTGGATCAAAAAGCTAAACCGTAAAGCAGAAACATTAAACCTGTTGAAGGCTAAGTATTAAACCTGTGAAGACATTGGTACAGGCAGACTTCATGAAGGAAACCTTGATCCCACAGGAACTATCACAAAAAATCAACAACCGGGATTTCATCTTTTTTAAAACCTTTTGCATAGCAAGAGAAACCACCACGAGTAAACAGATGACCTACAGCGTGGGAAGAAATGTTTGCCAGTTTTTCCTCAGACAAAGGACTACTCCTTTGTCTTACTTAATATACTTTAGTATACAAAGAAATAAAAACAAACAAACAAGCCAAAAAACCTCAGACCTCCCAAATTTAAAGATACAATCCAAAAACTGGGCATTGGGGATGAATACACATCTCCTGGATGAAGAAATACAAACAGCAAATAAATACATGAAAAAATGTTTAATATCATAGTTATTTGAGAGATGCAAATTAAAACAACACTAAGATTCTACCTCACCCTAGGAAGAATGGCTACTATCAAGAAATCAATCAATAACAAATGTTGGATGGGGTGGGGGGATAAAGGAATCTTCTCCACAATGGGAATCAAGTGTGGAGGTTCTTCTTCAAAAAGCTAGTACTGGAGGTCCCATCTCACCCACATAGTCCCCTTCTAGTCATCTTTCTAGTAGAATTAAAAACATCATAACATAGTGATATATGTGCACTCATGTTTACAGTAGCACAATTTGTAATAGCTAAATCTTGGAAACAACCCAAATGACCATCAACCAAAGCATGGATAAAAATGGAGTCTTTTTACACAATGGAGTACTATTCAGCCATAAAGAAGGTTAAACTAGAAACTTTTATAGGTAAATAGATGCAACTCCAGACTATGCTCATAAGCCAAATAAACCAGCTGCCCATGTGTAGACCCTGTGTTGTCTCCCTACTGTGAGAAGCTGAAAGACTAAATAAGATCCAACAGATACTATAAAATGGGAAGAAACTTCAAAAGGAAAGTGAAACTGGGATGGAGGAATGGAGAAAAGATGGAAAGGAACAGCAAAAAGCAGATACACCTACGACAATTACGATCGTCACGCTCCTTACTCCGCTTGGCCCACTAAAGGCAAAGAAAGCTCTGTGCTTGCTCTGGCGGACGCTGCGCTCTGGGCAACTGACTCAGAGCTAAGCACACGCAGCGCATGAACCCCTGCTCCCCTCCTACTGTCTTGTTTTGACGTTGTTGTAGTTCTTTTCTCTTTAAAATACAAAAAAGAGGAAAATAAAATATAGGTGACAGGAGCCGAAGACAGGAAGGGGACCTGGGCAGCGGGGCAAGGAAGCAAAAGATCAGGATGCCACGTGCACGCATCAGCTACCCACAAGGCACGGATTTACGCACCACCACATATCTAATGAAAAGGGAAAAGCTAGTTTCGGGGGAAACAACTTCTTCTTTTATGCAAAGTACCTTTCAGAACTACGCTGTCTCTTCCATTCTTTTTTTATTTCAGAGTAAAGTTTATTTTTACACATACTAAGCCACATTTCTTAAGACTAGGATTAGAAATTTGCCAGGGTACATGCAATTTTTCCTGATTATACCTTCTAAATATTTATTGCTAGTATTCAAGAAAACCACTGAATTTTACATTCCTGTGACTGGTCATTTTTCTGAGATCTTTTACTAATTTCAAAACTTAAAATTTCCTGAATATTTGTGGGGAGATGAGTTTTCGGGGGGCACGACAGAACTGAAGATACACTGTTAAGGGGCTGCTGGGCACTGGCTGCTTCTCTCCCAACTCTGATCTTAGTTAAGCTTCTTGAAGGAGCTGTAAGGAAGTTCGTCAGCATTCCTGGGCAGACCACATGGACTGCTGACGCACTCTTTGGGGATGAAGGTGCAGCCTAGGCAGAGGCGCGGAGCCTAGGCAGAGGCGCGGAGCCTGGGCAGAGGCGCGGAGCCTGGGCAGAGGCGCGGAGCCTGGGCAGAGGCGCGGAGCCTGGGCAGAGGCGCGGAGCCTAGGCAGAGGCACGACGACACCTGACTTTTCTACTCCAACCTTTTCCCTCCGCGTAACGAGAACACACTGGCGAAAGACACAACTGCTCTCGAAGGCTGGTCTCTCTTCTCTTTTGTATCTTCAGTTAAATGAGTGAGAAACTGAATAATTTATGTGCATGTTCTTATATATTATATTCAGATAATGTCTTCTCAATACAGATATCTTTCCACTTACAATAGGGTGACACCACTCTAATTTACAAATATGCTAATTTGAAAACTCATTTAGGTCTGGGGATATAGCTCAGTAGCGCAGGGCCTGCCTGGCAAGCGTGAGGTTGTGAGTTTGAGCCCCGGTACCAAAGAAAGAAACAAATAAAAAAACCTCATTTTATACACCCACCCTGGAGTAGTGGTACAGATAAGGCCCAGGGTTCAACCTGCAGCACTAGAAAAAGAAAGCAAAGACAAAAAAACCAAGAATACACCTAGACTACTGAGCGTCATGGCTCAGTAACAGCACGCTACAGTATCAGCTGCTTACCCGTTTTTCTGTGAAGTCTCAGAGCAACGGCTTCCCACTGCTGCCTAGTACCTCCGGGATGTCACACTGCTCATCATTAGCCCAGGAAGAAGTCAATCAAAATTCCAACTAGGATTTCTACTGAATGCACTTAACTTCTGCATCACTGTGAGGTCAAGCTATCTGAGGTGGAAGTGCAAATTTGGAACCAACCAAATGCACTTGCATTTCTTGTCTTGCTTCCCATCTCACGGCACTGTTTGCAAGCCGCAGGACAAATGCAAGCATACCGCGCTGCACCTTAGGGCGTCGCTTTCTCCCTCTGGGTCCTGGGGACCGAGCTCAAAACTTGCCAGGCAGAGCTCATGTCCCTGAATGATCTCCACGCCTCGTTGTTAAAAGCTACTGAACTTCCATGACGCTGAACTGTGATGCTGGCTCTTGGTTTAAAAAACTGTCATGTAAAGGACGCATGCTCTTATTCATTTGTGCATACTTGCTTTTTCTAAAGCATGTGTGGACACTGAATGCCACCAAACACCCTCTAATCTCAAGCAACTATACGAATTTTTCCTTTTATTAGTGTAGCATGTTAATATGACTATTACTAGACAAATTTATATAGTTCTAAAAAATGGATGTCGTTTTATTTTTATTAGAAAAATAGTTCCTTCATAAATGTATTTGTATTAATTTACCAGAAATGTCTCATAAAGCTGTATAAGCAGGGTCTTAGTGTGATGAAATGACCTCCAGGATGTTTTCCCATCCAAAAATATAGTTGATCTTTAGTACACTCAAGTCATTTTTTTACATGTCACACTAAAATTTATAAAATTTTCTTTTTTGAGATTTCTAGGGGCTGGGGCGATGGCTCAGGGGAATAAGCGCTTCCCTGGCAAGCGCAAGCGCCTGAATTCAATCCCTGGTTCTGCCAAAAAAAAAAAAAAAAAAAAAAAGTCAGAGATTTCCACTTCTTCTAAGAGGCCCTCTGGGATTTGTGCGACAGTCCACTTCTACTTCCTCATGCAGAACTTAGCTCTTCCCTAAGCCATCTTGTCCCTGCTATCTCGTCACATTAGAACTTCTCAGCTTTAGCCTACATATCGCTGATCAGACTTTCCAGGCTGCTAATTATTCTCTTTTCTGCTTCCAATATAGATTTTATTTCTGACTACATTTATAATTTTTCTGGAAATTCTTCTTAGCTAGCTATCTTTAACTTGAAATGGTTCTCTTGTGGTTTTCTGCTGCTTTTTCACAGATTGAAAAGAAAAGCTTTACAGTGTCCTTCAGTTCCTTTAAAGAAAGTTTTTCACAGAATTTTCTTCCTTCGAAGCTACCTTTCCCTTATGCTGCAATGAGTTCACTGGTAATGTTCATTTATCATAGAACAAGTGGGACAGCTGCAAGATTCGGGTCTTCACCTAAATGGTTATGGTATTATTCTTGCGGCCAACTATTTATTGTGGTGACTGAGAGATTGTTTTTACTTGTTAGATGGAGATGACAGTGACATTCTTAGCTTAACTTCCGGTATTCCGCAAGGCACTACAGGCTAACATGCACTCTTCCCATCTCTGATTACTGTTCCTGTCACCCTAAATATGAAAAGGCGCGAAAATGTGCGATTTGTAGTATGCACCGTCTAGGGTGTTCATCCGCTCTACCTGTGTGTACTATGTTTAGCATATGAATCTGGAAACACTAGTCTAATTATACCTTAACCCAGACCACAGAGTATGTTTCATTGTTCATCACACATGACATTAGTTTAATGAGAAAATATATATTGATTTTACAGTAACTGATAGCAACTCTTAAAGGGAATTTTCCTAGCACATCAAAAATGGTCTCAATTCCATTATCTGAAGCATACAGTAATGCTAGGTTAATGTAAGGACAGAAGATTATATTGGTAGGTAGGCTATCAATCACCTTTAACAAGAGGACTTTCACTGAGTTGATGCACATCAAACATACAGTACAGTATTTTGTATTTTTACTGAGAAGCAGAATTAAAAAAATAAGATTTACAATTATGGCTTGAGGAACACGCCAACTTAAGAGAGGAAAGGTACAAACTGAGGGAAAAATGGATTATAAGGATAAAGATTTGTAAGCTGAAAATGAAGAAAACTGAATGGATGGTAAAAACAGATGCAATTATGAACACATGAGATAAAACCTATCTCATAAAAAATCAGATACATCTTTTCCAAAGATAGAGATATTTAATATTAAAAGCTTACAGCTCCATCTTTGTATTCATTCAAATAAGGTACAAACTTTCGTCCACAGAAAAACCTGCACACAAATGTGGATAGCACCTTTATGCATAATTGTAAAAAGATAGGAGCAACCAGGATGTCTTTCCACAGGTGCAAAATGGACATAATGAAGTGTTATTCAACAGTAAGGACAAATGGGCTTTCATGAAATGTATAATATTAAATGCAAGCAGCCAACAGGAAAATTTGTTTCATTCTAACCATGACAGAAAATTTTATCAAAGGCAAAACTACTGCCGCACACACATGCACACCCACACCCACTGCACACACATGCACACCCACACCCACGCCTGCCACACACATGCACACACACACCCATGCCTGCCACACCCATGCACACACACACATGCATACCCACACCGGCTGCACACACATGCACACCCACCACACACACATGCACTTACACCCACGCCTGCCGCATACATGCACACCCACACCCATGCCTGCCGCACACATGCACACCCACACCCACGCCTGCCGCACACACATGCACACCCACACCCATGCCTGCCACACACATGCACACACACACGCATACCCACGCCGGCCACATACACGTGCACACCCACACACATGCACACCCACCACACACACATGCACACCCACTGCACACACATGCACACTCACATCCATGCCTGCTGCACACACATGTACACCCACACCCATGCTGGCCACACAGACATGCACACCCACACCCATGCTGGCTGCACATACGTGCACACCCACACCCACGCTGGCTGAACACACAAGCACACCCATACCTGCCGCACATACATGCACACCCACGCCCAAATCAGTGGTTTTCCAGAGACTCAAGCGGGGAGGGAGACAAGGATGAAAAACAAAAACTCTTAGGAAGTGAAACTGTTGTAGTACACCTGGGCTACTTTTCTCTTGCTCTTGGGACAAAATGCCAGACACCCAGTTAAAGGGAACAGGCTTATTTATTTAGCTCACAGCCTGGAGAGGTCTCAGTCCATAACGGCGGCCTCCAAGCTAGGGTGACTTGGCCATGGGGCATATCAGAGAAGAACAGTTTGTGGCATGCCCATGTGGCAAAGGCAACAAAGGGCCTTAACAACATCTTTCTGTCCCTTTCATCTCATCCAGACGACTCAGGGCAGGGGCACGCGCATCTGTAACGCTCACGCCCCGGAGCCCAGCGCTGTGCACACTAGGACTCAATCCTCGCATCACATACTTGAGATCCAGTCGCCTCCACAGAAGCTCCTCCTGTGAACCCATGAGGCTCTGGGGGACAGCCACATACAAGCTGCAACAGTGCAACATACTGTAATAGACGATACATGCTAGTTTATATTTCTCCAAATCCTCACCAGGTACAACACTAAGAACATATCAGTATGTTATTAATAACGTATCAATACTGGCCCATTGTTAGGTATAAAAGATACCAAGTTAAAGCCACAGGTTTGCAAGAAGGGAAACTGCCTGTGAAAGGACAAACTTTCCACACTTTGTATTACTATTTCTATATATCCAAAATTGCCATAAGCAAGCAATTCCAGAGGTACAGGACTGAGAAGGAAGTTGCTGCAGTTCCCGCACGCCAGACGCTCAGCGGAAGCCAGCACGAGCACGCATCGCCCGGCAGACGCGGACCACATTCTGGACACGTCACACAGAACAGCCTGCTACCTCCCGAGAATCCTTTCTTCTGGTGTTTTTAAGACAGGTCTCACTACAATACAGTTCCGTCTGGCCTCGAACTCACGGCGGTCCTCCTGCCTCAGTCTCCTGAGTGCTGCGTCACAGGCCTATGTCACCCTGAGCACCCTTACAGTTTAAATGTTCAGGGGGCAAATGTATCATTAGCGCCTACTGACATATGGAAGACGGTCGTTCATTCCATAGCAGACATGCCTAGTAACTGCACCTGTAATACTAAGTTAAAATCAAAGTCAGTTACACTTACTTTTAGTAAACATGACCCTTTTCATTGTGCAGATAGTCCAGCACCAAAAGTGCCTGCCTAGCAAGTACAAGGTCCTGAGCTTGCTCCCTGGTACAAAAATAAAAAAGACCTTTTCTAAAACAGCATTTGGAAAGGACACGTTCTTGAAGAAAAACGTAAAGAAAGTACCTCTCTACAAGCCTTTTTCTACCAGAGTTGTAAAATTCACAAAACCATCTTTAAATCAATTTATGTATAAATATAGGGATCAGACAAATAGTACCTAGATTAATACAGCCTACAGTTCAGGTCTGCTATTATATTCTAATTAGTTACACGAGATAGAGAACATCCCAATTTCCTCTCTAACAGGTTTCACGGTTTCCGCGACGACTCAAAGGCCTGGTGGAACGGTCACCCCCGGGTGTGCTCTGCAGACTGCTGGGCTCCACGCCCAGGCAGAGGCATCTGCGGTGGTGAAGGGGTGACACTGCAGCACTGTTCACTGACCGATTCAGACACGTTCGCGGGCACTGTAAAAGCTCACTGGGCCCTTACGGCTTCTGCGCCAAAATACTTGTCCTTATTGCAGTCACTCCTGCGAGGCACCCCCTGCAAAAGCAACACTGTCACTGCAGGGTGGCTGTGCTAAGCAATTTTAAACCCTAAGTAGGTAGACTTTTAGCACCCTCGGAATGGAATCCACACAGACTGCTTATGCTGCTGACCAAATGTCGGAGACTGCCGCGCGGCCAGGCACTGTGCCGCTGCGACATGGCCAAGTGTCACTCCTCCTGAAACACTCTTCTTCCTTCAAAGAACAACTGGTAAGTTAGGGTTCTTGCCATTGGGATGTGTTTCAGACATTTTGTTTTTAAAAAATATGAGTTATTATTTCAAGAATTCAGTGTTTCCTTCCAATCATTAAAAAAAAGTTTTTAAGTAGAAATTGGAATTTTGACCAACTCGTATGTGCTACTGTGTACCTGACAGGCTTCTGGGACTACAGAAATAGTCCAGTGACAAGGACAGCAATGTTAACAAATGTGAATTTTGAAAAAACATATAATGAAATGCATGAGTATTTGGAGAATCTGCATAACCCACTGAATGAATTTTCTCCAAATGACTAATGTACTAGGTTACAAAATCATGCATGTGTAAAATAACCACCCAAAATGCCTGATACCTCAGTGAACTGTAATATGAATGCTAGTTCATTTACACGGTTTTGGACTATGCATTATGGTTAGCTTTTAGGCAGATGTCACTTATCCCATTCCACTGTTTTATAACAAATTAGAGTATCTATAATTATTTTGAAAACACTATTAAAGTAGTCCTCCTATTTGTAGCTAGCTACATGAAACAAGATTGTTTTTATGTACTTCGACCAAAATAATGCCCCAACAAACTGAATATAAGTCATATATGACTTCATCTGCTTTCTCACAAGCTAGGTCATCTGCAAAAATGTAATCATCACTTTCCTCACTCTCGGAGAACATAAGTTATTTTTATAAAATGTTACTTATACAAACAGATTGAGTTTACTAATCTTTCTTTTCAATTAATAAATATATCTTAAGTTTCTACACTGCTAAGTGTTGTTAGCATGATAGAAGCAAAGGCCTGCTGGGAACAATAATTTTTAAGAGTGAAAAGAGTTCCTGAGACTACTAGAATAAACTCTTAGACTGATACCTTTAAGATACCTGAGGGGCTGGGGAGATGGCTCAGTAAAATAAGCGCTTGCTTGACAAGCTCAAGGGCCTGAGCTCAATCCCAGGTTCTGCCAAAAAAAAAAAAAAAAAAAAAAAGATACCTGAAAATGAAACTACGGTTCCTAATCAGCGACTCACAGCAACCACTGCTGAATTCCTATTACCGTGCTTACTGAAATTTTATATTGTTTCCAATGCTGTTTTTTTCTATCACTGTTTTGTATTCTTTTAAAAAAATGATAAGTAAATGACTCAGAACAAGATACTAAGAGGGTAACCTGGCTTGGTATAATTATCAAAATGTCATAAAACATTGCCTTGATATGTACTTACAAAGAGAATTCTGCTTTAATAACTTCAGTGGTGAGGTACTCAATCTTTCTTCTTGTTGAGTTTTACTTTCTTCATCACACTCCTTATCTTGTACCACAAAGTCGTCAATGATATAATCATCTCCATCTTCATCAGATTCAAAACTGTCCTCTTCCTCCTCATCTTCATCATTAATTGAGTAGGGTTCCTTTCCAAAGTCCTACTTACATGAAAATAAAGTCATCAGGAAATTTTGCCTTTAGGGGCCGGGGAGATGGCTCAGTAGAATAAGCGCTTTCCTGGCAAGTAGAAGGGCCTCTGAGTTCAATCCCCGGCTCCGAAAAAAAAAAAAAAAATTGCCTTTAAAATAGCCATTGTAGACATGCTATTAAAAGATTAAATCCAAAAGCCGAAAAAAAAAAAAAAATTCACAGAATTCAGTTCCTATTTTAAGGTTAAGACATTTTGAAAAGTTAAATGCTGAACTTCTGAAATTAGGAAGGGTAACCTTAAGTGATGTAAGATATCTAAAATGGACATCAAAAACACAACACAAAAAAGAAGACAGAAACCAACACACGCTCCGCCAGTGTTAAGAAAGAGTGAAGGAACTGAGGGCCAGGTATAACAATGTCGTACACACAGCAGTGCCACCAAACACGCTCAGGGACAACGGAACAGAAACATCTACACTTACTAAGGAAAAGAATCAATACTTTTTTAAAAAATAAGTATTAGCTTAAATATTTAGAAACAGTAACAAAATCAACAAAATGCACCACACCGCAAAACCTCCGCCTCCTTCTCCTCCACCTTCTCCTTCTCCTCCTGCATCTCCGCTTCCTCCATCTCCGCCTTCTCCTCCATCTCCGCCTTCTCCTCCTCCTCCTTCTCCTTCTCCTCCTCCTGCATCTCCGCCTCCTCCATCTCCGCCTTCTCCTCCTCCGCCGCCCCGGCCCCATCCGCCCCGGCCCGCTCTGCGTCCGGAGAGCTCTCGGAGCTTCCGCAGCCGGTCTCGCCTCCGAGCAGCCCGGGCGCGTGCAGGGTGACTCGGCCCCTCTTCCTGGGAAGCGCACTCCTCCTCGAGCACTCGAGGCGGACGCTTACGGCCCGCCTTCCTGACTAAGACGTCACTGTCCTCACTCCCGTCGCTGTCGGACATGATGGAGAAGGACCTCTTCCGTTTCCCTCGCCGGACTCGCTCTTCCTCTAGGTCTTCCTCCATCATCTGCCCAGTGTGCCTGGGGGTGCCATCATGCCCGGGAGCCCGACTCTTCTCGCGACCCACTAGGTCAGAGGCGCTGCGATCGGCTTTGTCTATTTCTTCTTCCTGTGTGGAACTGTCGCCGGCGTTACCGAGTCGCTCGTCGTCGCCTCTGCCTTCAACTCTGGCTAAGCTAAGCTCGCTTTCGCTTCCTGGCGTTTTCTCCCGGCCACGTCCCGGGTCCCAGTCACACTCTTCCTCACCGCCAGCACTGTCGCCACCAGGAGGCTCTTCATCACTAGAAAGCGTCTCCTCACTGTCAAGGTCTGCATCACTATCAAGCAACTGGGAGACATGACTTCTTTTGGTCCGCCTCCAATCCACTCGAGATTTCTGCTCAGGCGCTTGAGTTTTAGAATTTGACCTTGTTTCAGGTCTTCTAACGTGCACCATTTTCACATACGCTTCTACAAAAGAAAATTAAGAGTACACCAATAATAACCAGATTAAGCAATGAATGTATGGATGGTAAGCATTATTACTTACTTTGCTTTTTAAGTGGTTCAAAGAAGCTAAATTACATGAACTATAAGCGTAGAGATGGTAACAGTTGTTCAATGAATAATTTGTTGAATATCTACCTATAGACAGCTGCAGGTACATATGGTATGTATACATTGTGTTGAAAGGGATACACAGAAAAATGACCTGTGTCCTTCAGAAAACTATATGTAAAACTAAAACATTCACATATAGAGACCGGGCATGGTGGTACGCGCCTGTAATCCCAGCACTTGGGAGGCCGAAACAGGAGGACCACTAAGTCCTATCTGTGTAGGGAGACCCTGGAGACCCTGTACTAAACAAATATATAAGAGCAACTCAAAGCATTCATTATTTACCAAATTATAAATTTTAAAAAAGTTTTTCAGGGAAAACCAGGGCAAAACTTGCTCATTGACAATGAATGTGATGCTTAGTAAATAAATATTATTAAAAGATAGTGAGACAAAACTTCCCACTGGAAAAAAGACAAGGATGGAAAGTAGAGTGAATTATCAGGGTGACTCATCCTGTAGGCAAAGAAGGGTGCTAAACGGAGAAATGACACGAATTGTAAAGGATTAATTTTTGAGAAGGTTATAGTTATCAAATAAGAAGGAAAGGAGTATAATACTTAGAGAAACTACCTGCTAAACTTGGAACCTTTATACACTTTAGTAGAATGGAAATAACTTTAAAATACTCAAGGTTAAAGATGTAATATAGTACAATAGGAAGCTTAGAAACCAATAAAGCAGTCAGATGAAAAAGACAAAAACTTTCATGGTAAAGCAAAACATGGTATTGGGAAGAGCAAGAAAAGCTGTCAGCTTCTGATCTAGGACAGTTTAAATTCCACTAAAATTCTTACATATATACGAACAAGGAACAAGTAATGACAGGTACGATGACTTGAACGTCACTGACACACTGTACTTCTCTGGTTGCTACGGAAGAGAAGCACGAGCACAACATAATGGCAGTGACCGGAGAACGCACGCACGAGAACTCGTGTGTATAAAGAAGCCATATTACCTAGCTGATCAGTCCAACAAGCCAGAGTATAAAACAAAAACAAACTTTAAAAATAATCTTACTTTTTTTTTTTAAATTCCAAAGACTGATTTCAACATCCACTTCTTTCAGGAATAAGGAACTGCAGATCCTGGAAATAAATTTTTTGTAAGATGACTTAGAAAAATTAACTTTATTAAAGATTTTTTAAAAGTGCTTGGCATACCCTAAAGTTTATTCTTAAAGTGAAATTTTTTTGAGCAATGACAGTGTTAGTGGATTAACTTTATAGCTTCCCAAAATGATTAAATGGGAAAGCAGAAAGGATATCGATCACTGTATTTTATAAAACATAGTATATTTATAATGCAACTTGCCTGCTTACAGTTATTATACCTCATTCAAAATAAGAACAACAGGAGGGCCGGCCAAATAGCTCAGTGGATTAAAGCGCCGGCTTAGGCAGATACAGCAGCCGCGTCCGAGGCCTGGTGTGCCAGGCCGGCCCTGCCCCGGGAGCAAGCTGCGATGGTGACTGAGACTGCGTGTGCCTGGAATCCCAGCGCTTGGGAAGCTGAAAACAGGAGGATCACTACCAGTCCGACCTACGTAGTGAGAACCTGTAGGCCCTTACTAAAAAATACAAATACATAAAATAAAATCAGAACTATAGGATTTGTAAGATTATATACCAGAAATTAGCTTTATAGTGTACATTTCAGTAATCATTACTGGGCTGGCCAAATAGTCCAGCTGATTAAAGCGCCTGCAAGCAGGGGGCCTGCCAGTCAGCTCAGCTGTCTGCTCCTGCAAACGCAGTCAGGCGCAGGATACCCCTGTTCAATCCCCAGCTCCGCCTGCCTTACCAGACCTGCCTGCCTTACCAGACCTGCCATTAAGGCAGCCTGAGCCAGCCAAAAAAAAAAAAAAAAAAAAATCCTTCTCAACTTGATTAAAGCACCTGCAGGAAGATGCAGGGACCCCCCCCCCGGGGGGCACCCTGAGCCAGCAATTGAGACTGGGTGTGGTGGCCTGTGCCTGTAATCTCAGCTCTTGGGAGGCCGCAAACGGGTGGATCACTACGAGCAGGAAGAGCCTGAACACTTTATAGAACCCTCTCTAAAAGACAAAAAAAAGAATCAGTATTGTAATAGCAATCTAAAAATTATAAACTAGTCCAATATACTTGAAATTATATTGTATCTTATACAAGCCTTATTTTAAAATTAAGAGATGAAAATTATGTGTAATCAAAAGTACTCTTTAAAGATACCTAATTATTTTTGAAAATACTGTACAGTTTGTGTATACTATGTTACTTTCTACTATGCATGTTTGAATTAGCAGAAATGATACAACTTATGACAAGTACAATTACGGTTTTCAACAGATACAGTAAACAAAATTGAGCAGTAAAAAATATCAAAGTGAAAGATGACTTCCTTCCTACCCAAAAGCAGACTGAGGCCTGGACGGTCACCTCACAGCACTGTAACACGCTCAAACACAGTACTTACCATGACAGATGACCCCGAAGATAACGACAGCAAGAAGAACATCCCACTATCCAACAGCCCCACGGCCACAGAAGCACAAAATGAATCCCTGAGCTTTCCCCAGTGCAGTCTCACGTGTATCTTTAAGCCCTGAAAATGATCGTATGACAAGGCGCTCTCTCCCTCGACTCAGGAACATCAAAGGCAAGCGGGGAAGCGCAAGCGGCTCGCTGGAGCACACACAGCTGGCCAGCGACCCGGCGAAGATCAGAGGCCGGACTCCACGTCTAGGGTGCTCCAGTGGCCGCTGCCAACACCCTATCCATGCAGGTAGTAAACATTAAGCCCTTAAGCCTTATTTTATGTCTCATTCATGTGAATTGTAGTTTCAAAAATTTGCCATCCAAATTGTTTAACGTAGAATTGCTAAACAGGTTTTTTATTTGCTGTGTACTTAGGACAGGGTGTGCAGGGCCTCACTGTGTAAACTGGGCTCATAGTGATCCTCCTGTTTGCAGCCACCCAAGTGCTGGGAGTGCAGGCACACGCCACCACGCCCAAGACTCTCAGTCACCCTCTCAGGGCACCTCAGGGGTGGGGCCCGCATGGCTGGCCAGGGACCGAACCCCTGGCCCTTGCGTCTGCCTAAGCAGGCACTGTAATCCGCTGAACTATTTGGCCAGCCCCGCTAAACATGCTTTTTAAACTGAACGTTAGGGCACGTAAGTTAGGCCACAAACTTCTGAAAATTAGCAACTACACAAGAAGGCAATGTGTAAAAGCAATAAAAGTGTGCAGACTTCCCCATCTTATTGATGACACTGATTGATCACAACATTTAAGGTAGTCCTCAATGAGCCCAAAAATAAAGGCAGTATTGAGAAAAACATATACTCTGAAAAACTATATAATTTGCATGCTTGACAACACGCAAATTGCACTCAAATATATCAATTTCACTTAGCCAACTGGCAAATTGTCTCACATGTCAAAATTACAATCTAAACCAAACTGCATATATTGCAGGTTAATAATAAGCTTCTATTCTGGAGGGTTAACAACCTAAGTTAGCAGATCAAAATTGGAGAAAAGGAAGGGCTGCAAGGTCAGCCAACATTCTGGCCCTGGCCTTTCAAGGTCAGAGAAGACTCAGGACATAGGAGAACCTGTACTGTAACAACATGCAACTCAGTTGTGCTCCAAATTTTCTGATCAAGGAGATTATGGAGCCACAAAGGAGTGTGATCGATGATCTAAAGTGATCCTGGGGAGAGTCACATGGAGAGAAAAAACATTTTCTCAAGCTTTCACAGAGAGCAAATTGGTCAAGC
>NW_004524588.1:26686273-26687379 GCF_000260255.1 Octodon degus | reverse complement strand
AAATATTTTCATTTAAAAAATTTTTAAAAATCAAAATTACAATCTGTATCAGTTAGGTAAAATTTTTTGTTCCTGAGAAAGGAAATTGAATATGATTGGGTCCTTTTTTAAACTGTGCATATCTTTATTATATTAACAGGGGGTGTGGGGAAGATGACAGGAATAACGTCAATGAACCTACAGAGAAATGACGAAGTAAATGACGGCTAAGGCATCTGTCTTCAGAATCCACGCAAAAAGAAGCCATGCAGATAGATGCAATTTCTGTACATGCTGAATTATACTCAGGTCCTTAAATTAAGAATTTTCATCACGTCTTCTGTAATACCTTACTTTTTGGCAAAGAAAAGCAAAGAGACTCCAGGCAGAGAGGAGTAAAGGAGTGAATGAAGACCAGAACTGTCACATCTGTTTCATGGCTAACGTCACCTAGAACGATACGCATATCTATGTTGTCTGCCAAAGAACATGAATTAATGATGATAATCTATACTGCTTGTTTTTGCTGACGGTAATTCTACACCTAAAAGTACTGTAACGTCGTGACATTAATTCATAGTTAAGCAAAGATTTAGTACAGAGATCAGCTACTTGCTGGATAAGCAGCCTAAGCAGCAGTAAGATTTTCAAGAGTTAAAGGGCTGTGGAATCCCAGGCCATCGCATCAACTGTACCGGAGGGAGGGATTCGTTCCTTTGTGAAACATCACTGCTCCCTGATTTACTTTTTCATATGAAGATTGATCTATTTATTTATTTTGGCGGTACCAGGGATCGAACTCAGGACGTCGCACTTGCCAGGCAGGCGCTTAGCCACTGAGCTGTCTCCCCGGCCCCTTCATACGGATACTTAGGGAGCAAACCCTAATAAACCAAATGCACACGGTCCAACGTCTCCCAGCGAGACGAGCGGCCAGGCAGGGCTAGGGCTGCCCGGAGCAGCGTCGTCCTTGCCAGCGAAACGAGCGCGGCGCGGCCCAAGGAGCTCAGAGGCGGGAAGGGACGCTCGGGACTCCAGGAACGGCGGGAGGCGCGAGTGCACGGCGCCAGCACGCGATGCTAGCTAAGCCTCAGACGGGCTGGTGGGATGGCTCAGTGGTCTAAGGC
>NW_004524588.1:26667632-26685473 GCF_000260255.1 Octodon degus | reverse complement strand
GACCCTGCCCCAGCGGCGCCCCGCCCGCCTCCACTTCCGCCCGGACCTTGTCCCAGCGGCTCCCCGCCCCTTCCGGGGCCAGAGGAAGTCCCGCCTCTCGGAAGCTCGGCGAGGCGGGGCGGGCTGCGGTGGGCGGGCGCGTCTTCCCCGCGCCTGCGCTGAGGGGTGGAGCGGCTTCCGCGGGGCGGCGGGAGAGCGGCGCGGGCTGCGGGTTACTCCGGAGGCGGTTGAGAGGTGCCGCGGGCCGAGCGGGGCCGGGGGACTCCAGGCTGAACCCAGCGCGGCGGCGGCGGCGGCGGCGGCGGCCTGGCGCCGAGACAGAGTCCGACGCGGTTGTCCCCGGGAGGAGCCCAGCGGAGCCTCCGCTCCCCGCTCCCCGCTCCCCGCTGCGACTCCGGGGTGTGGCAGCGCTGCCCGAGAGCCTCGCGGCGTCCTGGGCGCCCGCGAACGAGGTTGGACGCCACGGTGCGGTTATGGTCTTCCTCGCGGCCCCTGGTAACGAAACACATGCCTGTAATCCAGATTATCCGCGGTGAGTTGGGGCCTCCTCTGCTGCCCTGCGAAGTGAAAGGCCGCAAACTTGCCCCTTCGCCTTGCGCTGCAGTCTCTGCCTGCCGAGCCAGCCGGGCAGGGGGCAGGGCCGTCGGGATGCTGTGAAGTAGGGATACTGTGTGAAGACTTCGCTGAAGTGAGTCAAAGACAAGGAAGGATTTGTGGATTACTACAGCATTAGTAGAAGGGAAGCTCCAGAACATCACCATGTCAGGGAAACGGAAGCGTGTGGTGCTGACTATTAAAGATAAGCTTGATATAATAAAGAAACTTGAAGATGGAGGTTCTTCCAAACAGCTGGCTGTGATTTATGGAATTGGTGAAACAACAGTTCGGGATATTAGAAAAAATAAAGAAAAGATTATAACTTATGCAAGTAGTTCTGATTCTACAAGTCTTCTGGCCAAGAGGAAATCTATGAAGCCCTCCATGTATGAGGAGCTGGATAAAGCAATGCTGGAATGGTTTAATCAGCAGAGAGCAAAAGGGAATCCCGTGTCTGGACCCATTTGTGCAAAAAGGGCAGAGTTCTTCTTTTATGCTTTGGGAATGGATGGTGATTTTAACCCCTCCGCAGGTTGGTTAACTCGATTTAAGCAGAGGCACAGCATTAGAGAGATTAACATTAGAAATGAAAGATTAAATGGAGACGAGACAGCGGTGGAAGATTTTTGTAACAACTTTCGAGATTTTATTGAGCACGAGAACTTAGAGCCTGAACAGATCTACAACGCGGATGAAACTGGACTGTTTTGGAAGTGTCTGCCTTCCAGGACTTCACTAATGAAAGGCAAATGCACTGTCCCGGGGCAAAAGGCAGTTGAAGAAAGAGTTACTATCATGTGTTGTGCCAATGCGACAGGTTCACACAAGCTTAAACTTTGTGTTGTGGGCAAAGCAAAGAAACCTCGCTCCTTCAAGTCAACTGACACTTTAAACCTGCCAGTTTCTTATTTCAGCCAAAAAGGTGCATGGATGGATCTTTCCATTTTCAGACAATGGTTTGATAAGATCTTTGTGCCACAGGTTCGAGAGTACCTAAGATCCAAAGGTTTGCAAGAAAAAGCTGTACTTTTGTTGGATAATTCACCAACACATCCAAATGAAAACGTCCTTCGTTCAGATGATGGTCAAATATTTGCTAAATATTTGCCACCTAACGTGGCTTCGTTGATTCAGCCCTTGGATCAGGGAGTCATAGCAACCATGAAGAGAAACTATCGTGCAGGTCTTCTCCAGAAAAACCTGGAAGAAGGTAATGACTTAAAATCATTCTGGAAGAAGCTGACTCTGCTGGATGCACTTTATGAAATAGCAATGGCATGGAACCTAGTACAACCGGTTACTATTAGTAGGGCTTGGAAGCAAATTCTTCCTACCATAGAGGAAAAAGAAAGTATGAACTTTGATGATGAAGATATTTCTGTGGCTGCTGTCGCCACCATTTTACAACATACCAAAGGATTGGAAAATGTTACTACTGAAAACATTGAGAAGTGGCTTGAAGTAGACAGTACCGAACCGGGTTATGAAGTATTAACTGACAGTGAAATCATCAGAAGAGCACAAGGTCAGACAGATGAATCTAGTGATAATGAAGAGGAGGACATAGAACTAATTCCAGAGAAACATATAAATCACACAGCTGCGCTCCAATGGACTGAAAACTTGTTGGATTATCTGGAGCAACAAGGTGATATGATCCTACCTGATAGACTGGTGATCCGCAAACTTAGGGCCACCATCAGAAATAAGCAAAAGCTCACAGACTCAAGTCAGTAATGGCATTTTAACTTAATCTTTGTTTTGCTAATTCATACTCATTGTCTTTGCTATCTTTTTGTTTTCTGAATTCTCAGACACAGTCTTGTGGGTTACAGATTTTTAAAAAAAATATTATCTGGCATAGCTTGGAAACTTTTCATTATCTGTCTTGACCCTTTATTTGTTCAAATAACCAGAATCTGATTCTGTATAAATACCAATATAATTCAGTTGTGTAAATCTACAGTCATCTCAAAAACAGTGACATTCCCCAAGTTCGCTAGCAGAAGTTAGAAATAACAGTAAACAGAGTTTAAGCACTTTCCTAAAATCTTTTGCTTGAATTTTGAGGGCTGCCACAGTAATCTTTTCTTATGCTATATAGTTGTTTTGGGTATATGTATTGGTTGACAGGATGAGAAAGACCTCAATGGTTAGGCTTCAGGGTGATCTATAACCTAAAATATGAAGTTTAGTAATAGTGGGGAAATAATGATCTGTTGATGATAAAAATAACATACAAAGTATACTTCTGTTTTACATTTGTGTAAGTGGCAAGAAGGGGAGATTTTTCTGGAAATATAGTAAGTTACTGCAGAATGAGAAACCATTGAAAAGCTGATACATAGAAGATGTATTCTGATCAATTCATTGTAGGAAATGAAGTTAAAATTTTGGAGAATAGGTTATTTATACAAAGTAAATAAGCTTGTTTTAATTTTTGATGTTTTGCTATGAATTGGGTCATTGAACACATGTATTATTTATCTAATTATACAGATTGCTTAATGCTTTATATAATGATATGAGCTCTCACATTGTATTTGGGGAATAATGTCTAGGGAATTTAAAGATTTGCTTATTTACTGAATATTTCACAATATTACCTATATCTTAAAACTTTTGTCATAACTGGTTCTTGTTTGACATGAAAAGAAGAAATGAAAAGAATAAAGTTTTTAGTATTTAAAATAAATCATGTTTGAATCTTTTTATGGAGAAAGCAGAAGTAACTGGAAAGTGTCAGCTAGGAATTTCATTGTTTATTGTTTGATAATTGTAGAAGGGATTACTTTGACATGTAATATAGGTAACAATTTTGGTAAATTTAATAAACTGTTTAACACTTTGAAAATCTTTTGCATATATTAAAATTAATATAATTTGTAATATAAAACCAAACCTTTCCTTATTATGGTCCAAAAATTTTAAAATTATAAGGTGTTGATTCTCCTTTTTGAAACATTTGTTTTTGATGAACTACTTTGTGCCTTTCTCCAAATTTTTAAACTTTTAAAAGATTTTCAACTTCCCATAATTTCTGTTATCTTCACTGTGTATTTGTACTGATTTTCCAAAAGATTTGTGATTAAAGTGTTTAAAAATTGTGTTCATTGCATAAATTACCTTTGGTTAGTGAGGAAAAGAATAAGTTAGCATACATACTGAGTCAGATCATAAATTCTGCTATTAATTACATATAATTTTTGTAAATGAAAGTTAAGTACTAAAAAGCTTGAAACTTGTCTGGATTTGTTCGCTGTTTTTGATTTTTTTTTTTTTTTTTTTTGTGAACCGGCTGTATCGTTGCCACCTAGTGGTAATATTACATTACTTGTATTTTTTTTGGCAAAACCAGGGATTGAACTCAGGCCCTTTTGCTTGCCAGGGAAGTGCTTATTCCACTGAGCCATCTCCCCAACCCTTACCTTACTTGTTAAGCTGTGTAGTTTTAAATGTTAATGTTTACTAAATTGGTCAGTTTATGGACTTGAGTGTGAGTCTTGCACCTTTCTCTAGCTTGAGAGTCTGCTCTTTGGTTTAACAATATGCGTTTTGAATTCTAAACTGGTGGGCTAATGTTCTGTTCTGGGTTGTTCTTCCCTTAATTACAAGTGCTGCCAGGTGCTGATTGCTGCTTCATGTTCTAAGAGGTCTACTCGTGTCACTTAATGCTGTAGTCACAAATTAGATGGCAGTGCCAGCGCTGCCTGTGTGTTCTTAATTGCTGCAGAGCACTTGGCTGCAGGTACGAACTTGAGCCCAGGCCGCACTTGGCTCTAAGTCCTGTGCTGCTGCTGCTGCTGTCTGCGCAGTGAACCCTGAGCCCTTTTCCGGTGTTTATTTTTTTGCCACGTCCCACCACCACTTGCCACAGGGACCTGACTTGTCTCAGTCCTTCTGGGACGGCTTCTGCTTTTTCCTTTCTGTTGCTGAGAAGTTAGTCTTCTTTCCCTACTTGTGGTGGTTCTTTTTCTCTGGTCAGCAGAGATTGGACCCGCAAGCTCGAGGTGCTCGCTGAGTGCCTTACCACTGACCCGGGGCCCCAGCCTTGCTTACTTACTCATCCACTAGTCGTGTATTTACTTTTGAGACCTGCTCTTGCTGAATTGCTCCGGCTGGTCTTGACCTGGCAAGGTGGCACAGGGGTGCACCACTCATGGGATTGCAGGTGGGTACCAAGGTAAGTGCCTTTTCTGTTTTCTTTTTTCTTCTTTTTTTTAAATCAGCCACTTAGTGGAATTTGAAATTTGGATCATCTGTTTTCTGAGTTCTAGTTCGCAGTGCTCAGCCAGAATCCTTTCTCACCTCAACAACTTCAAACCCAGTTTTGGCAGAGTAAATTTGTGGAGAGATTTCTCTCAAGTTCATGGCAGTCTTGAAGAAATGTTGGTATAGCACAGTTCCTGTCAGGGAGACCTGCCAGGCTGAAGATCCTGGAGAGCACTGCTGCCGGCAGCGCGCGAGTGTGGGTGTGATCAGATCCAGAGGTGCAGCGATCCAAGGGGAAAACGGGCTCAGAGGGGACAGTGGCGAGAGGAGCGAAGATTAGGGTTCAACGGGAGGGGGCTTGGTTAGAGAGAGCAGCTTAACTAATGGGAAGGTGGCGTGCAGGGAGGTGCGCTTTGCAGGAGTGTGCGTTTCAGCATCCTTCCACGTTTGCGGTTTTCGCTGTCCAGTCGTAGATGTGCTCTGTAATCACTGCTTTTACCTTTCCCATGTATGTAATGCTAAGTATGAGGTTAAAGTGTTTGATTTCTAGCATGTGACAGTGAAAGCTGTTGGGAACTGTTGCTTCCAAAGTCGTACATCCTTAGTTTTCAGTTCCCATTCTGTCTGCCTCAGTGAAGGTGGTATTTGGCTTTCTTCCAGTAAGAAATTCGCCACAGGCTCATTCTCGCCAGGCTTGCCAGGTGTTTTCTCGTTGATAAACCTTCACACAACACTTTCAGAAAGTCAGCTGTACATTGTAACGTTTTGTATGCTTTTTGTAGCCAAGAATTCTGAGACTGGTTTTACTTGCAGTTGATATGCAAAATTAGAGTTACTTTTTTTCTGAGAATTGAGTTTTGGTGTGAAACTGGAGAATGTTATTGAGAGAAGTGGAATTCTTTGTCATATTTAAATTTAGTCCTGATTTTGTTGAGTTTTACTGTATACCTAGGACTTCGCTGGGTGTGATGAAGTTAGGAAAATGTAAATGACAAGAAAGGAGGGGCTATTGACCTCGAGAGTCTTGAACTCACGAGAGAAAAGCAACATTTGAAAGAAATGGGAGGGGGTAAACCATCTACTTCTTATAAGCTGTCATAAAATAGCCAACATAATGTTAGTAGTGTCAGGAACTGTGTAAGGAAGCCAGATGTACTTTGTTTATTCAGCCCTCTTCTAGCTTCTCTATATCTGCGTTTTAACATTTGTGCTTTCTTTCTTTCTTTTTCTTTTTCTTTTTTTTTTTTTTTTGCAGCTGCTTGGTGACTTCATCCATTTCCCTTCCCAGTGTGTGATCCTTCACTCTGTCTTCGGAAGTCCAGATTTCTGTCATTAATTGCAGAGAATTTAAGTCTGAAAGAGAAGTTAAAGTTGTTGCCTTGTTTCCAATCCATGCAAACTTGCTAGCATTCTCCTAACTTTAGTTACTCCTTAGATAAGCTAAGTTCAGATAATTAACAATATCAACATAAGGTACCTTGTTCTAAAGTAGCAAAATAGATATTAATTTTTAATCTATATCATCTTATTAGGCTTTCCTGAGGTGTACAAGTACCCTTGCCTCTGGCCATTTTTTCCCTCAAGCACTAACAGTGGTGTCTGTCGGTCTGTCGGTCTGTCTTTGTCTCTCTCTCTCTCTCTCTCTCGCTGTCTCTCGCTCTCTGGTATTCTTGTTTCTACTTGGAACCCACCATTTAGTTTATTCTGCTTCAGTCATTAACCTTTAAAGAAAATCAAACTTTTTAAGATCAGCCACACTCCTTAGAAATGTACTCTTAACTATTTTTCCTATTTAAGACATTACCTTGTACCTACTCCTACCCTGTCCTTACAATTAGAATTTGGGGATGAAAAAACAAGCTTAGTTGTTTCCTTGTTGACACTTCCTGTGAAAATGCCCGTAGTCCCTCAGCCTATGTAAGAATTATATTATAAGGTGATCTATTTTATGATTGTGTCTCACTTTGAGCATCTAGAGATCAAGGACATGCCCTCAGTTCTTAGATATCGAGGTCTTGCCTCCATTGCCCACCTAGACTGCCCGGAAGCACACTACTAGGTGGCTCTTAGGCCAATCAAGTTGACAGTTAAGTGTTTTTTCAAGTACTTGGTATTGAACTCAGGATGTTGTGCTTACCAGGCAGGCCCTTAAGCTGCTGAGCTATATTCCCACCCCTGACATGTGCTACAAAAACATTTAAAGTGGACACACAAATATGTAAAACTCAATGAATTATGTGCTAAAGGAATGTAAAAGGCTCACTAACACTGATGTGGCTAAAGTCTCAGTTTTGATTGGAAGGGCAAAGGTGGTAATTGGGTTTGCCTTGAAAGGTACTATTTTTTCGATGTATGGTTTTCAAAATGTTATAGATATTAACTTAATATCTAAGAGAAGAAAAAAAGATAAATTTGGTTGGAGAAATAGAACTTAGCTGTAGGGATGAATTTCTTAAAAGTCTTTTATTTTCAGACTTATAAGTTCCTACTGTTTACAGTTAAGTGGATTTAGGTTTTAAACCTACAAAAGTCCTTATTCTCATAGCTAATCTCTCTCTCTCTTTCTCTCTCTCTCTCTCTCTCTCTCTCTCTCTCTCGTGTGTGTGTGTGTGTGTGTGATTGCTAAACTCAGCAAGGAGCATTACTTTTCTGCTGCTTCTAAGCTACTGCCCTAGACCTGAGATGTTTAACCTCATTGTCATTAACAGCTCCTTTTCTGAGGTTTTACTGTTGTGCTGCAGCCTCTCCATGGGTCAAAATTTTTCCAGACGAATCTTTAAAAATGAGGGCAATTAAGAAAATTAAATTATCTCTTTCTCAATAATGGAAATTAAAAGAGTTATATTAAAGATTTTAATAGCAAACTTTTAAAAACTTATTCTAAAAATAGTGTCAGAGTGGTTTCAAACTGGTCAAGAGCTGTTGTGTGGTTTCAGTTTTCTCTGCCATGGAGTAGCAGTGAATCTACATTTTCACAGTACAGAGGTAATTTGTGTTTGATATTACTCTGGTATTGAAAACAGAGGATCTTAAGCAGCCAAAATATCTTCTCTCTCCATCTGACCAACCCTACTGTGATCTATACACTGGGCTCCAGCTCTCTGTCTTTTGCCATTTAAGCTTTATATTCTCATACAGTCTGGAATTGTAAGTTGACACAAGGAGAAAGGAATTGTTAAACAGAAATCATCTTTGAATAAATGTGTGCTGGCTCCATGATTCCTGGAAAAAAATGCCACACTGAGTCCCACAGGTAAGCATCATTTTGTGTTTTCAGTTAAGCATTTATGACCAATGTACTTTTTCTTTCTATTACAGATATTTTAACAAAACTGGATGAATGTAGAAAAGTAGATTATCCAGAAATTAATTTTCTAAGCCATGTTTGTATCCTAGTTAGACTATCCTTTGTTTCTTAATAGGGAACTTTTTTTTTAATATTTATTTATTTTTATTTATTATAGGTATTTATTGTGTGTGTGTGTGTATGTGGTGCTGGGGGATCGAACCGCGGTCCCTGTGCTTTGCCAAGCTTGTTTCAAGTAGGTGCTTTAGACCACTGAGCCATCTCTCCAGCCCGAGAACTTTTTACATATAGACAATGTCTCTTCGATAATGATTACCTTTTAAATTCAAGTCCTTTGTTCCTTCATTTGATATGACTATATAATTTTGACATTCATTCGTTCATCTCAATTATTTCCCTGCCTACACAATTAAAAATTAAAAAAATACAATGGCCTGTTTTTCTTGCAGATTGATGTGGATGATCATGAGCTTGACCGTGAAAGGGTTTGGCGTGTCTTGTGTGCACAGGTTCCGGCAGTGCTTGAGCAATCAGTGAGACGGCAAGTGGAGATTCTCAGCTGGATTGATGACTTAGTGCACTTTTATTCTACAAACAGGTTTGAAGGCCGTAATTATTTTGAGGTGGACGTATAGTGTACCGTAGGAACATTTGTTTCTGTAAGCACATTATATAATCTTTTCCTGACACACATTCCAAACATTTAGATATATGTTCCATTTTTTATTACCTAGAAATGATTTACCAAACAGTAAAACCTCACAGGCTGGGGATGTAGCTCACTGGGATCAGAGGTTGAGGTCCGCCATCACTCAGTGCTGCTGTCCCCTAGCCTGGGATGGGGCAGAATAGCGTGGTGTACAGCATGGTAGAGCAGACTCCTCACTGAGGCCAAGAGGAAGACAGAGAAGAAAGAACACTCCTGCTTACCACAGTCCCTCAAGTGAGCTCCACATCTTCACATTTTCACCCTGTCCTGCACCCTATTAAATGGTGAATCCAGCAATAGAGTCACCCCTTGCAGAGCTTAGTGTCCGCATGACCTACCTACTCCCAAAGCCCTACCTCTGCATACTGCTGCGTGGGGGAACAAACCTCCAACGTGAGCTTTTGGGGGCACTGCAGATCCAACTCATAACAGGGCTATTGTCTTGACTGACTTTTCATAAAGTCTCTCCTAGATGTTAACTTGAATTACAAAGATGAACTGTAATAAATGCCTTATATTTTACAGCCATAGAGAGGGATGCCTTAATATTAATCCTATTATAGCAGGACAGAATTGTCTTTAAATCAGACCATTGTCATCGTCTTTGCTTGCTAACACAACTGGGATTTGGCTAAACCTGATTATTGTTGACAAAGCTCAGCATGTATTCTAAGGAGGAAATAGTTTTCAAGAATTCAACAGATTTCTTGTTTGTGACTATGCAAATTATGTTTTTAGAAACATAAAATATTTCAAAATAGAAGATGCATAGAACATTTACTCTTTATTATGGTACCTTTTATTAGTCTCTAGCACTTGATAGCACACACATAAAACTAAAAATCCAAATATTAATGACTGAAAAATTCCTTCTTCCAACAAAAATGAAGTCTATTCAAAATGACTGATGCTGTCTTTTCATAAAATGTGCCCTTCTATAAATGGGTGCTGTGGAGAAGAAATTGGCTTGTAGGTATCAATGCTAATAAAAGCGTATAAATAATTTAATATTAATGCAGTGGGCATTTAACATTTAGTGAATATTTACAGAAGATTTCTATATGTTAGACACTCTTCTAGGCATTTGGAATTTGGCAGTTGATAGCTAGATATTGCTCATGGGCCCTGGTAACACAGGTTTTTTTTTTGTTTATTTGCTTATTTATAAATCAACTGATCAAGGAATTAATTGGTGGCTCAATAACAGGATTAACTTGATAATGGGGGCCAGGGAGATAGCTCAGTAGAATAAGCACTTGCGTGGCAAGCACAGGGTCCTGAGTTCAATCCCCAGTACTGAAAAAAAAAAAAAAAAAAGAACTTAGTAATGTGCACAGATAGAATGTACTTCTAGAAGTACAGAGGTTTTTGTCACTCATAGAGCTAAAAATTCATTAAATAGTCAATTTGCCAGAGTGAGAAGAGGTTCAGTCATAGGTCTGGTTTGAGGAGATACCCTTTTCATCTTGGAGACCCCATGATACCCTCACTCTGAAGGGACGCGGGGGGAACACTGATCAAATCACTAAAGAACAAGATTTTCAGAAACTTTCCTTTCTACAATGTCAGGCACTGTTTTAACTATTAGGAACCTAACTTGTACATTAGGTGATTGCTGGAATAAAAGCATTTTATTTATCTGGTTTTAAATAATTACGTTTGCTATCAAAATATACTGAGTTATAAAATATAAAAAGTGAATCCAACAAAAATTATCAAATTTATGACCAATTGCATGCTTCTCTTTCAATAAGCTTTTATACTGAATTTCATAGGATTTGGTGGCTATTTTGTATTTAGGACAAGGTTGTTCATTTCCTTCTCTGTCCGTTTAAAAACATTTAGTAACAGTACTGCAAAGATGATGGCGATGCAAAAAGGCTACTAGAAATGGCCATATGCTTTGCTTATTTTCAACAAAGTTTTTTTTGTTTTTTGTATTTTTTTTTAGGCCAGGGTCTACAGGGTCTCACTACATAGATCAGACTCATAGTGATTGGCCTTTGTTCAGCCTGCCAAGAGCTGGGATTATAGGTGCACGCCACCAAGCTCATTCTCAATTGCTGTCTCAGCTCACCCAGGGGGTGAAAGGAATGCCAGAGGTGGAAGCCCAGCCCCTGTGTCTGCCTAGGCAGGGGCTTTAATCTGCTGAGCTGTTTGGCCAGCCCTCAATGTAGTGTTCTTAAATGTATGCCATTTAAGCTTTCTGGATACTAGGAATTGTGTACCTGCCCACTGGTTCTCATTTTCCTTATAGTCTTTTGGTGTTGAAACATGACAAAGGGAAGGGATTAGTGTGAAGTGCAAGACACTGTATTAGAAGTTCATAAATGCTTCAGTTAGTTGAAGTATTGGAAATTCATAAATACTCTGGGCCTAATTTCTGATTTATAGAGTCTCTAGTTCTCATTAAAAGGAAAGTATTGGGGCTGGTGAGATGGCTCAGTGGTCTAAAGCACCTACTTAGAACAAGCTTAGCAATGCACATGGACCGCGGTTCAATCCCCCAGCATCACATGCCAGCCAGCCTGCCCCCTGGTGGGCTGAGCTGGCCACACACACACACGCACACACACACACTAAAATAAATAAAATAAATAAAAGGAAAGTATTTCTTAGGATTTTATCTAGCTCCTCTATTTTGATATTCAGTATTCACTGGCCACATCATCCCTGCTTGATCTTTTTTTTTTTCCTGGTCTTATTACAGGTTGGACTCTCACAATTTTCAATTTTTATAAGTTCCAACTGTGTTTCCAACTTTCCGTTTTGTTAAGGCAGTATATTCAACAATCTAAGCCAACTGAGATTTGCAATAGTGCTTTAAATTGTTTTGAACCCTCTGCATTCTAACTGACATTTACTAATTTATATAGTTCTAATAAAATCAATATAACCTATATACTGTTGGTTTATTTGGACTAACCTAATGAGAGCGAACAGTAATAGATTGATTTATTGCTGTATTTATTAAGGTGAAAGTACCGTCGTGTCATGGTTTATCTCTAGTTGGCCGCCAAAGGCCTCGTGCATTTACAGGCAGGACTTCGGGAAGAAGCAGTGACTTTAGGTCTCCGTTTATTTGAGTTTATTATTAAAATGCTAGCAAGTTTGCTGCTTCCTGCTCTTTGTTAGTTTTAGGCAAGGTTAATTAAAGAACACATAGATGATGTTCATAATCACCTAGCTGAATTGTTAGAAAGTGGGGTCCAGCCGGGGAGGGGGCTGCTGCGAGGCACATCTGCCATGACTGGGCGGCTTCCCTCTGCACCGACCCTCCTGGCCACGCCAGAACTGAAACTCCAAAACATGAGCCCAAGCAAGCCTCCTTTAACTTGTGGGTGTTTGGTATTTTGTTCCAGCAATGAGGAAAGTGAATGAGATGCAGATTTTATTTTAATGAATAATCATATTTTCTACAATATATTTTTACAAAGTAGTTCCCTACAAAGGCACTTTTAGCCTCCAGTTTACAAAGCAGTTTTTAAAATTTGTTGAGCGATTTCAGTGTGACAGGAATTTTTACCCCCTTTTAGAAAACAGACTCAAGTGCTATTTCAAGTTGTGATGGGGTAAAAATAAGTAGCGATGGATGTATTATGGCTATGGATAGAAAATCTGGGTCTCAGCTAAATAGTAACTTTAATGGTTTGTTGTGAGATGCATTCTTAAAACATCAGAGACCATAGGGCTTCATTTGTGTGATTCTAATTAAAATGCTGTCATATTTACTGCTTCTGGTTCCTGTTAGTTTTAGTTAGGTTAAGCTAATTAAAGAATTAATAGATGAAGCTTATCTTTTTTGTTCAGTAATCCAAGAAGAATAGCACAGACTGTCACACAATTCATACAGTATATTGGTTATAGATAAAAACAAGAAAGTAAGACAACTAATGATGTGGTGGTAACTTACTGTTGTTTTCATTTGCTATTTCTTAATATTTGATATTCAGTATATTTTCTTATGTTGATTTGTCATATTTTATCTGCTTTGGTGAGTTCTGTGTTCAAATCTTTTGCTATTTTGTGTTCAAATCCAGGCCTATACATGTTAGGCAAGTGCTCTACACTGAACTATACCCCTAGTTCCTTTGCCCACTTTTATTTTATTATCATTATTATCATTTTTATTTATTTCAAAAGGAAAAACAAAAACAAATACCAAGAACAAAGACAGAAACAAAGCAATGTTTAGCAATAGAAATGATACAGTGTTTCAAAACAAGAATAGAAAATTTGGCAATAACAGTACATAATATAACAACCGTTGTTAATTTTCTGTTCTTGCCCACTTTTAAATTGAGGTGTTTACCTTATTTCTGAGTCTTAAGGGCGCTTGGTGTATTTTGGATAACAATCCTTATCAGATAAGTGGTTTGCCCATATTTTCTCCCAATCCGTGATTTGTTTCATTCTTTTTCACAGCTTGTATTTTTGTTGTTTCTTCTAAAATGTCATTACCAAACCCAGTGTGACCTAGATTTTCCACTCGTCTTATAATTTTCACACGCAGGTCTGTAAGCCTCCTTGATATAGTTTTCATAAAGGATCTAAAATGTGTATCTGCACGTTTTTTGCATGTGATCATACAGTTGCGTCAGTGCCATTTGCTGAAAATGTTTTACTTTCTAAACTGAGTTGCCTTCGTTTGGTTGTCAAAGTTTGATAAACTACGTTTCTCGCTTGTTTTAGAGATTGATGCATCTCCCCGTCCTTTTGTCAGTACTGTACTATTTTGATGACTAGAGCTTTACAATAAACCTCAGAGCCTCAGTTGTCCGATCTCTGACTTCATTCGTCTGCTTTAGTGCAGTGCTTGCTACTTTGGGTCTCTGTGCTTTCCATGAAAATTTTAGAATTAGTTTACCCATATTGAAAAAAACCTTGGTGGGATCTTGATTGAGATTTTCTTGACACTAGAGATTAAGTTAGGAAGAACTGCCATTTTTTTTTCAGGAACCGGGGATTGAACTCAAGCCCTTGCACTAGCCAGGGAAGCGCTTATTCCATTGAGCCATCCCAGGCCCCTAGAGCTGACATCTTGCAAATACTGTTTTCCTATCAGGCTCATGCAGCATTTGTTTAGATATTTTATTAGAGTTTTGTTTTTCTCATATATATTTATACATTTTTTGTTTATTTATTTTTACCTTATTATTGTGGTACTAAGAATCAAATCTGAGACTTGGCATATGTTAGGCAAGTACTACTAAAATGTATGCCAACTCCCTAGTTGAAGTACTTCTTTTCTCTCTTTATGCTAATATAGATAGTGTTTGGTTTCTAAATTTAAAGTAAAATTTTCACCACTGGTTATATGAAAGTAACTTGTACACATTAATTTTCTATCATGCAATCTTATTTAATCACTAATCAATTCAAATAGTTATTTTTAATTGATTCTTTAAACATTTTATCTAAATTGTCATTCATGAATGAAGGGTTCTATTTTTTCTATTCAGTTTGTATCCTTTTCTTTCTTTGCCTCTCATTAAAAAGAATTTCTAGTATAATGTGGGAGTAAGAAGACAAAGTTTTTTTTTTTAAGAAAATATTTTACTATGGATAGTGAAAATAGGCAGTTTAATTCCATGTTAGATAAAAACATCAAATTTGATTAAGGATTAAAGAGTAGCTGAGCTTCTTATATTTAAAAATTGCAAAACAAAAATAATTCAACTTCATTTGCAGTTATTTTTAACTGATGGAATGATTCAAAAAGAGATTTCTTTTACTTATGTAAGGAAAACATATAAAACAAATGAATAGAGAATGCATAGGGATTCTGAAGAATAGAAATAAATACCTTTCTCATCCTTCACAAAAACATATAAAATGCAAAATATTTTCCTTAAGTTCAATAATAACAGCTAATTTTAAAAATCAAATTTTAGTGAATATAGATGGAGAAATGTAAGATATATCTTTGAGCATCACTATGGACTACCAGTTATCTTTTCTATGTTAATATTTTCTTAAATGAAAAAGTAGAAGGCATAAAGAAGACTATGAACCAAAATCCAAAACAGAAACAAAACCAAAATAAAAAAAAAAAAGAACAGATGTTATGCCACCATGCCCACAAGACAGAGTAATGGGGACATTCATTCATTTGACAATATTACAATTATGAACTAGAAACAACTTAATAGGATGAGAATTGTGGTGAAGTGCAGAACCACTTCGTGAGAGGTATGTATTCAGAGTCACAGTGAGAAAGTTAAGCGCATGCGCACACACCCCCATACGCACACACACACACATGCACACACACACACACACACACACACACACACACACACGACATGCATGCACCATGGAGCTTTATACAAAAGGCAATGCAGAAAAACAGAGATACAGCTTATGCATTGGCATATATTCAGGTGAATGTCTTTAATTTTGATTCGTAGATGCTTGTGGTTCTTCCTTTGGAAGCATAAGTGATATTGGAATCTTAATTTTCAACAATGCTCAAAATAAGGTTTCTGGACTTAGGTTGAAAAAAGCATTTTGAATGGAATAACATCTCCATCTTGTGGTGCTTCAGAATACTGACCCTGCCTTATAAAGTATTTTGATTTGATATAGTTCTGGGTAAAAATACATCTAATGGTGGTGCAATATGGGAAAATATTCACACAGACTTGAATTTACAAATTTTTAACTGAGTAAAATTTTAATAAGTTAAACTACTTTAATGGATTAGTTAGTAGCAAGTGTGATTACTTTAACAGTTGTTTAGCGTTTACCCTAACCTTCCTAGGCTTGGAGCATGAACCAAGTGATAAAAATCTACATTTGTACCTATCTTTTCCTAAATTTAGTGCCCGCAGTTTTAATTTCTTAAGGCAAAACTGCTTTATTATTTTCCTGTGCTTTACAATAAAAAAGTGACTACTGCTAGTACCAACAACATTTACTTAGTATTTTAGATGTTTTTCCACTCTGGAATGTGGGATAAATTAAATCAGGGTTATGAGTTGTATCTTTGCTTTAAAAATGTTTAGGAATGGAAATGCGTTTTCTATTCTGTTGTTAGACTTGTTATCATTCTTACTCTTTTATGTATCAAAATTTATTTCTGTAAGTTCCCAGTTTGTCAATAACAGGTTCTGATGTTTCAAAACTGTAATTGGGAACATAAAAATACACAATATGAATTTGAGCCCTTAGCCAACAAATGGTTATAGTCTAATTCAGAGTATACATAACTATAAAGAACACATTTTAGAAAAAGACAATACTTAAATTATTTTGAAGTGTCTTGTCAAGTGTTGTAGCTCTTCCTGTTCTGCGCCAGTCATTTACTTTATTTGATAGCACTATAGTAGGTGCCATGGAGGGTACAATTAATAGTTGTAAAAAAATTTAAGACTCTGAGAATTTAGCTAGGTTGACACACAATAACAACAAAGTCATAGTGAATTTAAGTGATTAGATCTACATATAGTATTCTAATGTTATTAATGAAATACATGGAAGGTTCAATGTCTTTATCATGTAGGTCTCTCATTTAATTTTTAAATATATTTCAAAATATAAAGATAAGGTAAAATTAGAAAACATGGAAGAAACTAATAACATTGTACTGTTACGTGTTCAGTACTTTGTTGTACAATATTACTTTATTTTCTACCTGGGGACTTAGGTCTGGATTATAGATCAATATTAAGAAACGATGACCAAGATCTTGACTCATTTTTTAAAAATCTAATCAGAAAATATTTAATAATAAGTCTGACAAATTTTCAAGTTCTTTTGGAGGAAAAGTGCAGAATGGCAGATAAACATAGAAGAATCTTGGGTGTGAAATCTTAATATTATGAAGAAGTAAGTTCTTTTCAGATTAAGATACAAATAAAATATAACTCAAAATCCAAATTTTTGAAAATGGCTGTAATATTAATTTTATAACTAAATATTAGAGAAGAACTAAACCTTTTCTTATGAGAAAAAGGAGTAATGTTGAACTTACAATTTAAAATTGCCTGTTGTCAGAGTGAAAGACAAATCAACAAAATTAGAAAATTTAGATCAAATTATATTTATAAATTTTATATAAAAGCCGTATCCCCAATCAGGAAACAATGGGTTAGATAAGGGTGAGTTAGCTTTTTTTTTTTTTTTTTTTTGAGTTAGCTTTTGAAAGTAGAAATAAGGGATACAAGTAGAAGAAGGCAGAAACAGAAGTAGTTTTCCTAAGATTGTGTAAGAAGGGTTCTGCCAACAAAGGAGAAAAGGAAGCGCTCGGGGAATGAAGGAACAGGCGATAGGAAAGCCAAAGCACATAGAAGCAGGAAAACAGGATAGAAGAGAAAATGTGAGGGAGAACACAGTACTTTGCCAGGCAGGTGGGCGCGTGGGAGGCAGCGCCCGGCTGCACAAGCACGGGGGGATGCCCAGGGGAGCCCCGCGGGCAGGGGGGATGCCCAGGGGAGCCCCGCGGGCATGGTGCGGTGGACGGCAGGCCGGGTGTCGGAGCCGCCAGGGAAGCCTGCGGGCGCAGCAGGCTGTGCATCATGGTGGGCGTTTGGTCTGCAAGCGATAGCTCCCACAGGGCACTACCCAGAAGCCATCTTGAGAAGGGCTTATTGTTTGGTGCAGAGCTACTCTGGGGGTCGGGAATCATTGGGCAATTGCAGTTCAGGGTCTCTTGGCATGCTCTGCTGTAGTGAGTGGGGGGAAGACATCTACAAAATATACCGATGGAGAGAGCTCAGTCACAGGCCTGCTGAGGAGTTTATGCATCAGGAGGCTTCAGCTGTGGAAGGCCCGATGGTTGGCAGTAAAATCCTCTGTGATAAGGAAGAAGAAGAGTGTTTTCTGGGCCAGCCTGATAGCTCAGAGGACTAAAGCACCTGCTTAGCAGAGTGCAGTGGCTGGAGTTCATCCCCGTCTGCCGTGTGGGCCCTGCCCACGGGCACGCTGAGATGGTGATTGAGACTGGGTGTGCCTGTAAGCCCAGCTCTTGGTAGGCTGAAAACAGGAGAATCACTGAGTCCAATCTACGTGGTCC
>NW_004524588.1:26641414-26648771 GCF_000260255.1 Octodon degus | reverse complement strand
GGGATTTGGTGTGCAGACACTGGAGTATAGCAGGGTGACGATGAGAAGAAGGAGGGAAGTGGGTCTTGGGACCCAGAAAGGACCTGAAGTATGAGAACTGAAGCTCAGGGAGAGAGTGAAGAAGGAAACTAAGCAGAAGGAGGTCGCAGGTGGTGCTTTCTCCTTCAGCCTGCTGTTGTTCTGTTCTTGTTTTTCTTTTTTCTCTTTCCCTCCTGTCTTCTTCACCAGTTTTTCAAAGTTTGTGTGGTCCTCCATTGTCCTGTAGCCTTGCTTCTGATCTCTTCCTCTTCTATTTCTGTATTTTTTTCCAACCCCTTTTAAATTTTCTCATTTGAAGGTAAAATTGCCATATTGAGGGCAAACTTACTGCACATTTTCTGGTTTGTTTTAGATTTTGATGTACAGCCACAAATCTAGTTAATACAGTTAACAGTGGCAAATTATTACCTCCGTTTGTCACTTTCTAGGTTGTATTTAATGCTATTATTATTGCTGATTGTGCCACTTTAGCCAGTTGTTCTTCCTAGTATATCAAGAAAGAGAGGCCTGGGGGTCTTAAAAATACTATAGCCCAGTGCCAAAGAACCAGGGGCTGGGCCAAGTTGGCAGCAGATTCTCATTCTCAATAAATTGAAGAGGTGGGATCTTTCTATTTTACTTTATTTATTTATTATTATTATTATTTGTATTTTAGGGAAGGGTCTATAGGGTGTTTGAGTTCTCACTACTAGATCAGACTCATTGTGATCTGCCTGTTTACAGCCTCCCAAGAGCTGGGATTACAGGTGTGTGCCACCATGCCCAGTCTCAACTGCCGGCTCAGGCACCCCGGGGGTGGGGCTGGCACAGCAGGCCCAGGGATCAAACTCCTGGCCCCTGCATCTGCTTTCAGGTGCTTTAATCTGCTGAGCTATTTGTCCAGCCCTCATTCATGAAATTTTTTTTTTTCTTCCTCGAATGCCTTCAGGGCACTTTTGGCCAGCGGGAGAGTTGTGAGGTTCGAACTCCAGGAACCTGAGGCTGACAGCTTTGTGGAAGCAGCCACTTAAAGGACTGAGCTAGGGCCAGGCCCCCTCATTCATGAAATTTAAAGGGAAGCAACACTCACAGATTAATTCCTGGAATCAAGCTCTACCCTGACACCAAAACCAGAGAAAGACCCAACCAAGAAAGAACTACAGTCTAATATCCCTAATGAACCTAGATGCAAAAATGCTTACTGGAAAGCAGAATACAGTGAATAATCAAGAAGATTATACACTATCACCAAGTGGGATGCATCCCAGGGATGCAGGATGTTCAACATATGCAGATCAGTGAAGACAAAGCATCACATCTACAGAGCTAAGGACAGAAACCAATTTAAACTAAATTACAAGTATATCATTCACTGTGCATTAAACTAAAATGGAAATCAATCAGTTATAAATCATTAAGTCTTCTGCAAGAAAATAGGTGGAAAGCACTCTTGAAAACAGTGGTGTAGGCAGAGATTTTATGAACAAAACCCCAGTTGCACAGGAATTAGCACAAAGAATCAACAACTGGGATCTTATCCTATGAAAAAGTTTTTGTGCAGCAAGAGAAGCCACCGACAGAGAGAAGAGACAAGCCAGAGTGTGGGAAAGAATATGTGAGCTGTTCCTCAAAGGACTACTCAGTGGAATATATAAAGAAGTAATCTAAAATTTAATACCCAATCCCAAATGGTCATCTGAAATAGACACTTCTCAGATGAAGTAGAGATGGCAAATAAATGCTTAAAAAAATTCAATAGTGCTGGTCATTTGAGAAATGTAAATTAAAACAGCACTGAGATTGCATCTTGCCCCAGAAAGAATGGTAATTATCAATAAATCAACGAACAACAAGTGTTAGGCAAGACCTGGGGAACAGGAACCCTTCTTCACTGTGGGTAGGAGTGTAGACTGGCGCAACCACCATGGTAGTGAGTGTGGAGACTCCTCAGAAAACTAGAAGAGGAGCTTGCGCTCCAGCCAGCTCTCCACCTTCTTGGTCTCCTCCCAGAAGAATTAAAAGCCTCAAAGCGCAGTGATAACGCACATCCACGTTTATAGTCGCACAGTTTGTAATACCTAAACCCTGGAAACAGTCGCACTGCCCATCAGCTGATTGACTGATTAAGACTCAGCCATAGGCAGGTTGCTCTTGAGACATTTGGAGTTAAACGGGTGCACCTGGAGATCATATTCTTGCGTGAATGCAACCAAACAGATGTGTAAATACACCATTGTTTCTGTGGTATGCAAAACTGAAAGCATGACTAAGGACCCAAAAATTCAGCAGATATTGTGAAGTAGGAAGAAAATGTGCACGTGGGCAGGGGAACTAGGCAGGGTAGAAGGAAAGAAGGGCAAGGGAAAGTGAGAAAAGAAGGAAAAGTGGAAACAAGCTTCTGTAAACAGGAGAGGAGAACAGGAAAAAACAGTCATCATAGCACATTGAGGTACAAATTCCCTATAGTCAAAATGATCATTACGTATGTGTAAAATGTACAAATAAGTTTAATTGGTAAAAACACTTCTTCAATTTTAAATTGAATTTAAAAATCTCCAGCTCTCATCTCCTGTTTTTCATTTCTTTTCCCTTTTACAATATTGCTTCTTCTTCATTTTTTCCTTTACCTACCCTTTCTATTTTTTTTAGTATTACTGTATAATTTTTACCCTTTCCTTTTCTGTTGTTATTGGTGGTATAGTTGTTGGTTTTTAACTTATTTCAACATCTGAGGAATAGGAATAAAGACCCATTCTCAGACTAAATCATCTATCTCCTGACCCAGCCAACCTGATCCCTGAGAAAACTCTCGTCAGTATAGCTGTAGCCCTTCTGCCTGTCATTCTCCCGTCCACTAGTCCTTCTTGGGTCACAGGGAAGGATACACGACCCCAGGCCAGGGAGCTGGACTTCTCCTTCGATAGAACTAGCACTTTTTCAGGGGTTTTGGGGAAAATACTCTCTTACTGCTGGGGCTATTAGTTTGTTAGGTTGTGAGACCTAGGGTTCTGGAGTCTTCCAGAACCCTAGGCCTGCACATAGAAAGATGTGACGCAGCTCTGACAGTAGAATTTTTATGCCTTATGGAGCAGCATTTCCAACAAGTGTTCCTCTGAAATTTAGCTAGGTAACCTCTAACTCATTGCTTAAGCAGTATTCTGTCATGCACAGTTACAAGTCCCACCTAATGGCATGAGGACTTCACTTCTTTACTGAGTGTTGCAGTTGGCAAGCTTATAGGACTCTGGAATTAATTAGGAGTTGAGCAATCTTAGGGCCTGCTTGAACAGATTTGGATTGTCTTGGGCAGTTAAAATCCTTTAGCATCATAACATATTCTAGGGGCTTAGATTTGGAGGGGCCTTGTTAGCCTGCAAGGACTGCCAGAAGCCACACTGAGTCCGCATGCCAGAACCTCGCCTCTGCCACCGGGACTTCTCTTGGTGACTCACATCAGTTATCTGCAGGCTGCAGGCTTGTGCATCGAGCTTTCGTGACCCTTACCTTAACACCGAAGACAGGAGGGAGAGAACGGGCAAACAAGCAGGCTTCACTTAGAAAATGCGCTCATGCATCTTTTTCATTAGCAAGCATTTTGGCTAAATCACTGGGTCTGGCTGTGGCATGTCCAGACATGCATGTTTGCATTGTTTATTAAGCGTGAATGGCGAGGTTATTTCCCTTTGACATTTTGGAATTTGTTAAACATCAGGTTGGCTAATATTTGCATTCTATCTGTAGTATTTTCTTACATGTGCTGTGAAAGCCAACATTTTCAGAATTGAAATGTTTACTTGTAATCTTGAAAAGTTCTTAATTTTTAAAAAATGTATTTAGTGAAGGGTCTACAGGGTACTGGGTCTCACTACTAGATTGGACTTGTAGTGATTCTCCTGTTTACAGCCTCCCACATGCTGGGATTACAGGCGCTGCCACCACGCCCAGATCGATCTCTGTCTCAGTGCATCCCAGGGCCAGGGCTGGCATGGCAGGCCCGGGGATTGAACCCCTGGCCTCTGAGTCTGCCGAAGCAGGTGCTTTAATCCACTGAACTATCTGGCCAGCCCAAAAGTTCTTAATTTTGACTGCAATTCTTTCTTTCTTTTTTATTTTATTTATTTATTTATTTTTCCATAATTTTATTGAGAAATTGTCCCGACCCACGGGTTAGTCAACGAGGACCCTAGAGGGGGAGTGGGGATGAGAAGGGACAGGAGACACAAAGAATGGAGACAAGATAGGATTCTGATCAAGTCTCATTTATTCAGGGGAGGTGCTGGGTATATATAGGGAGTGTAGGAATGAGGAAGTCTCGGCTCTTGGGGGTCAGCAGGTATCTAGGCAACAGGGGAAGGTGCCACCCCTGGGGCATAGCACGCGATTCACGGGGAATGGGCACGGCGGGAAGGAGCAGAAACTTAACTCAGCAGGGGAATAGAAACTTAAGAAAACAGCTGACACTATTATAAAATGGATACCAGTTAACAGCTTCCCACAAGAAATAAATAGCAATGAGACAGTTTCAAATCAAATTGGTAGGACAGTTCCAATAATTAACACATTGCATACTACCTTCTTAGTGGTTATTTGTTCTACAAGATGCAAACATGATATCCTATTTACAAACACCATTAGAACAAATCCCTCTATTCATTAAGAGAATGTAACTATATATCTATCCTAACCATTTTGAATACACAGATACAAAATGGACATTCATCTGTATCCCCTTTTTTTGTTTAGTTCCGTCATTTGAATATTATAGGTGTGTGAACTCAGCAAAATATTCCAAAATATTGACTGCAAGTCTTTTATCAGACATTGATTTCTTTTGCCTTTATGAATCATAAGGTTATTTTTTAGTCATTTTGTCTCAGTTTTTAGGAATCTTTTAAAGTATTTTGTTTCTGCTAGTCACATGAGTGTATTATACAGAGAAATATAAAGTTTGCTGATAATATAATTTAAAAATTATGCAGTAAAGGCATAAATTGTTCAATGGAAATCAACACAAAACATCTGTATCATTGATATGTATGTAAAGATTGCTGAAAATGGTTCATTAATGCACTGCATTCATTGAAATTTTGAACAGTAGATTGAGTCATTTTTATTGCCAATGAGGAATAATTATTGAATGGACCCATTATAACATAATGCCTTCAAACAAAAATAAATTATATCTAAAAGCTTAAATGGAATGAGCTACCTTCATTAGAAAGCAAGAAAAACTGAAGCAATAGTGTAAGACAATAGGAAGAGACAGGGCTGGCCAAATAGCTCAGTGGATTAGCGTGTCTGCTTAGGCAAATGAGCGACTGGGGTTCGATCCCCAACATGCTGTGCTGGCCCCGTCCCTGGGGCACACTGAAATGGTGATTGATACTGGGTGTGATGGCACATGCCTGTAATCTCAGCGCTTGGGAGGCTGAAAACAGGAGAATCACTACTAGTCCAATCTGTGTAGTGAGATTCTGTACTAAAATACAAAGAACTAAAGGAAACAAACAAACAAAAAAGTACAAGACAACCTATTGAGAGGTAGAGTAATTTATTCTCCATGCCTTTATATTACCTGAATTGTAACATATTAGTGAAAATCATTTTTAGAAATGTATTCTTTTTTCCCTCTTTTTTTCTTTTCATGTAGTTATTACAGGGGCTGCAGGGTCTCAGTGCACAGATCGGACTTGTAGTGATCCTCCTGTTTTCAGCCTCCCAAGCGCTGGGATGACAGGTGCGCACCACCACACCTGGTCTTGGGATTGTATTCTTTGCTAGTTGATTTTTACTAAACTCATCTTAGTGACTTTAGTGTCACTGAGACACAGTTCTCAGCACTCACAAGTGAGAAGAGGAGAGGTGTATTCTGGCTCATAGTGTGCAGGTCCAGCCCGTGGTCCTCTGGCTCTGCGGCAGAGGGGCAGTGCAGAGGAGAAGCAGCTCACGATGTGGCAGCGGAAACAGGGATGGAAGAAGGAGGGAGGAGCCAGCAGCCCCGCCGGGTGCGCCTGCAGCAGGCCCTCCTCAGGCTCGCCTCGCTTCCCAGTGTCGCGGTTAGCCACGCGCATCGGTGGGCTAGTGAACGTGCTCATGAGCATCACACTGCTGCGCTCCAGTCAGCTCCCTGCCGCCCACCTACGGACTCTGTGGGGCTGGAGGGGACACTAAGGCCATAACAGAACCTTACAGTGAAGACTAATTCTTGTAAGTACCACATAGTGAAAACAAGAAAAACATGGCTTGCTTTAAACCCCCAAATGGTTAATATAAACTTGTTATATATGAGAAAAATACCTTCAATGAGGGAAACTCTTTCAAATAGTCATCTTATTTTTATATACTCTATGACTTATGATTTATTTTCGTAAATGTGTTAGCTTTTTATCACTGCATAATAAATTACGAGGAGCTCAGGAAAACAACTCCTGTGTCTTTGCGCACATCTTTGTGGATCTGAAGCCCAGCCTCGTGGCTCTGTCCTTTGCTCTGAGCCTAGCAGAGCGAGGTCAGAGTGCGGGGCGTGCAGTGTTACTCTCTGGAGGGTTGGAGGGATTTCCCAAAGTCATCTGCTCCTCGCGGCGGAAGGCCAGAAGTCCCCACTGAACTCCTGGCTGGCACACACTTCTCTTGGCTCCTGGTGTCCACCTGCTTTCTTGCTACTGGACTCTCTCCATCTTCAAATTGAGAAATGGCTTCTCCACACAAGTAAGTACCCTCCTGCTCGGAATGTCCTCCCCCAGCAGGAAGCCGGTCTCCTTAGGGACTAATGAAATTAGTCCTACTGAAAATAGTCTTCCACAGATTAAAGCCCACTGCTTAGGACTTTAATTATGCATGTTAATCTACCTATATATTACTATACTACTATATTTATTAATTATACCTATCAGTGTTATTATAGATCTATTACAGCATGACAGCATCTTGATTAGTGTTTGTTTAAAAATTCATTTAAAATATAATTTCTAACCCAAATAAGAGGCTATTTAAATTTGAAAGTCTTGAAATTATTTTAGCAGGGAGTTAAATCTCTCTTGTTTAAATTCCAGTTCTCACGGTCTCTCAGGCTTCAAACACAAACACCAAGTAATGACACTGCCTGTGTGGAGGTCACTTCAGAGCTCTTCCACCAAGGTCAGTCCTTTTCTTCTTCTCTTTTAAAAAAGTATTTGGTACAGGGTCTCACTGTGAAGCTTGTACTCACAGTGATCCTCCTGTTTCAGCCTCCCCAGTGCTGAGATTACAGGCGGGCATCACTAAGCTAGGTCTTGGTGGCCCGCTCAGTGTGCCCAGGGGCGGGGCCAGTGTGGCACGTGGTGCTGGGGATCGAACCCTG
>NW_004524588.1:26640332-26641074 GCF_000260255.1 Octodon degus | reverse complement strand
GCAGTGTGGCAGCGAATGTTCCTAAGGCTGCCGCCAATCATTGAGAAAGTGTTAAATCAGGAGCCGGATATCGCTAAACAAGGTGGAGAAGCGAGTACAGCGCCGTATTTCCAGCGAGGAATTGCCTTCTAGTACAGAGTTGCCTTGTGCCCTGCGGTTCACTCCTCCCAGAGTGCAGCTCATTGGAGACCCTTGCTTTAGGGTCCTGTTTGGGCCTCGGCGATGTCGGCCGCACTTCCCGGCTGGCCTGGGTCCCTCGGCGCCGGCCTTCATTGTGAGTCACCAGACCTCACGCCTGCAAATGTGCCTTCACCTGCAAGGCCGTTTGCAGCGTGGTTATGTTCGGAGGTTCCACATCAGATATTCTACGTTCAGGCCTAGCCTTCTTACTTTCTAAACTTTAGTTTTCTCTTACGAGATGTGGTCTTCATGTGACTGGCAGAAAAGAAGTGCTTCCTGAGGTAGATGCCGTTTTGAGCACCTGGTTCCGCACCTTGGGCTAAGTCTGATGATGCACTTGTCCTCCCTGGGCTGGAGAACTCAGGCAGAGTGGGCTGGCAGATGAAGCGCCACTCACCGTCCGGGTATGCACAGAGCCTGACCGCTTCTCTCCATTCCCCTTAGCCTCCTAGCCCCTTGCTAAGCCATCAGTTCTTTTCTTTTTTCTTTTTAGCCTCTTTCTTGCTTGCTTGCTTTCAGACAGAGCCTCACTTGGCTACTAAGACTGGCCTGAACCTCACCG
>NW_004524588.1:26636536-26638222 GCF_000260255.1 Octodon degus | reverse complement strand
GGTCTCACTCACTCGCCGGACCTGCACTCTGGGTCTGTTCAGGATCCCACAGGGCCCTGGGTCGTCTCACTCACTCGCCGGGCCTGCGCTCTGGATGTGTTCAGTATCCCGCGGGCCTGGTGGTCTCTCGAAGTTTTCTTATATTTGCTGTTGTCATAGCCTTGCTTGTGGCTTCCCTGATTCTATTCTGTCCCCTCTATAGTCTGTCCTCTGTATGGCAGCTAGGATGATCCTTTAAAAACACAAGTCTGGTTGTTGTCATCACTTGGCTTGGAGTCTTGCAGCGATTTCCGGTTTCACTCAGTGTAAAAGCAAAAGCCCTGACAGTGGCCCAAAAGTCCTCCTCATCTGTGCCCCATCAGCTTGCCAACTGCCCACCCTGCTCAGCTCTTGCAATACTTTATTCTTTGCTGCCCCTCAAATATGCGAGGCCAAGTTTTACTTCACAATCCTCACGCACATGTGTTTCGTGTCTGGGATGCTGTTTCCTCAGGTGCGTGTTGTCAACGTCTCGAAGCCTTGCTCAGGTGTCACTTTTGTAGGGAGGCTCCCACCGACACCTTCCTGTCTCACTTCCAACCTCCTGGACCTTCTCTCTCCCACAGCCCTCACCCTGACACTGGACACTGCCAGGTCTACTTAGTCCACAGGGCAATTAGGGTTCCTTACGCTAGGACAGGAGTTCCATCAGCCGAGGGGTGTGCATCCTTTTTCTTCTCTCGTGTATCCCAAGTGTCAGCGATAGTGTCTGATGCATCATAAGGGTAATATATTTGAATTAATCAACAAATGGACATTGTGCTGAGAAGGACAGAAACAAATATGATGTTAGTTTCAAAGCTGGCACTTTATAAAGAGCAACACGGAACTTTTTTGTAAGAAGATGAGCTGATTGAAACCTGCTGGCTTTACCTGGATCTTTTTCGGTATATGTAGGTGTATAAGCATGTAAGTGCTCTGCCTAGCATCTGGTTAGAAGTGTTAAATAACTATGGTAAAGCTGTCATCTCCATGATGGTCACAGCTCAGGTGTATTTGTGATGCAAAGGGATCTCAGCGTGTGGAGGGGAGGAACAAGACGCTGAGGCTCAGCGCTGCCTGGTTCCCAGGGTTGCAGCTTCCATGTCACAGGGCATCGTGAGACCTTCCTGGGCTCGTGTTCCTCCACACATGGGTTCCAGTTGCAAGTCTATCAGTCTTATAGCTGTGTGGCGTGGGTAGGGTGTTTTCCCACAAGAAGTCTGTAATCTGCCTCTGCTACATAGAAATATTGCTCATGAACTATGCTAAAAGTTACCAATAATTCAGCAAACATGTTTGATAATAGACATGCATATTTTATTGTTGTTCTTGAAGGTGCACATATAATTCAAGACTACTATAGGCTAGCTATTCTATGTACTGTAGGCTGAATCATGTTCCCTTATCTCCACCAGATTCATGATAAGTTCTGACTCCCAGCGTGACTCTTTAGAGCTAGAGATATAAGGAAATGATTAAGATTGAGCAAAGAGCCTTTTTACCAAGATGGCGCCAAAGGCAAAGAAGGAAGCCCCTGCCCCTCCCAAAGCTGAAGCCAAAGCAAAAACTTCGAAGGCCAAGAATGCCGTGCTGAAAGGCATCCCCAGCCACAAAAAGAAGATACGAATGTCGCCTACCTTCTGCTGTTCCAGGACACTGAGGCTC
>NW_004524588.1:26632327-26636096 GCF_000260255.1 Octodon degus | reverse complement strand
CTCTGTACCATGGGGGTTTGACGGGATGCCAGCTGTCAGCAAGACAAGCAGAGTCCTCACGGAAAATCAGAGCAGCCGCACCTTGATCTTACACTGTCAGATTACCAGAAAAGAATTATATTGTTTAAGCCAGCTAATCCATGGTGTTCAGTCTTGACAACCGACTGAGAGAATATGCTGTGGTGTTTCAGAGTGGAATTTTGGATGAACTTTCTCTTGCATTCAGGGTCTGATGTAGCACAGGCAGGTTGTAAATCTTCTGGATGGTGTTTTCTGGAAAGACCTGTGAGTGGGCTGGGAGCCCAGGAAGGGCTCTTCTCTCAGCAGAACCTCGGGCTGTCGGGTGGAAGATAAAGCACAGCATGGGGCACACAGCCAGAGGAAAGAGGGCCCAGCTCCCTGAGCTCAGACTCAGCCCAGACCCCGCATGTTAAGGGCAGACAAGACGTCGGTCATCCTTCCTCCTCTGCTTCTCTTAGCAGTTAACCAAACAGCAGCGTCCAGCACTAAGCGAGCCGAGCAGGGTGGGGACTGAATACTACATCACCTGTAAAGTGCTTCTGCTTCCAGTGCTTTCAAAAACAAAATCTGATACCATTGTATATTAAATGTCCTTTATTTTATAATTGTAGGTACAAGTATAAGTGTTTTATTATTTTAAGTTTTCATGTAATCAGAATTTTAAAGTTGGTCATTTAGCTCTATCTAATGAATTAAGTTGTGTAAAATGTCACTGAAGTATTCATACCAGCTTCTTTATCATTATTTTCTAGGCGAGCCTATCAAGTGACTCTCCTGTACTTGAGTTCTGTGTTATGATTCTCATTGTGTGGTCTTTATTTTTATATAATGCATTGATTAATATTCATAATATTTCTTTACATCTTGACATATTTATCCTCCAAACTAGATATTTTCATTTCCTTTACTTGGATGCCTGGATATTGGAATTCTCCCTAATAAGAATTGACTTGTGGACTGGTAGATAGCTCAGTGGTCTAAAGTGCCTGCTTAGGCAAGCTTAGGCAACTGGAAGGACTGCGGTTTGATCCCTGGCACCACATGCCGTGCCAGCCCTGCCCTTAGGACAGCCTGAGCCAGCCACAAAAATAAATAAATAAATAAATAAATAAATAAATAAATTGACTGTCCTGGGTTGACAAACAGCCCTACACAATAAAAATTATCTGTCTGTCTGACTGTCTGTCTGTCTATCTATCTACTTACCTACCTCTTAGATTTCTCAAGAGACAATATTTTTCTATATGGCTTATGGAAAATTTTAAGATATCATAAAATATTTCATACAAATAATTCTGAAAAACTTTCTAAGTATAAAGCACACACCTATAAAATATATTTACTACAACACAATAGTTCATTAAAATCCAGCAATTCTAGTGAATATCTTTGCACATAGGAAATATTTTTTTAAATTTTATTGAGAAATAGCAATGATAGAGCTTCAAAACTGATTAGTAGGGCAGTCTCAATACTTAATACATTGCATATTGTTGTCTTAGTGGTTATTTATAGTACAAGATGCAGACATGATATGCTGTCCACAAACACTATTAGAACAAATCTTTCTATTCATTGAATTAAGAGAATGTAGCTGTATATCTGTGGTAGCTATTTTGAATATATAGATACAAAATGATTCTTCATCTGTATCCTCTTTTTTGTTTAGTTTTGTCAGAGAAGGGTATTCCATTGTCATTTAAATATTATAGGTGTGTAAATTCAGCAAAATATTCCAATATAGTCCAATAGTCCATAATAGTAGTGGGTTTTCCATAAGACTGGCAATGTCAGAAGTTGTTGGTTGAGCCTTTTACAGCTCAGCATATTAATATGGCTTTAGTTTTTATACTTCGTTTTTATACTTTTCTGCTGGATGGTTAAGACCAAAATAAATTATGACCTATATAACAAGAAATGGAGCTTTGCACATAGAAAATTTATACTCTGACTATGCCCAATAAAAACAGTTTAGTGAATATAAAGAAGCAGTTGCAGTGTAGAGCACCAGGGAACAGCACAACTGACAAAGCGTGGTCTTTTTTTTTTTTCTCTCTAGAATTTATTTATCTATTTATTTATTTTATTGAGAAACAAATAGTAACAAGACAGTTTCAAAACTGATTAATAGGGCAGTTTCAATAATTAATATATTGCATATTGTTGTCTTTGTAGTGGTTATTCATAGTACAAGATGCAGACATGATATCCTGTCCAAACACTAGTAGTACAAAACTTTCTTCTTATTGAATTAAGAGAAAGTAGTTGTATATCTATCCTAACTATTTTGTATATACAGGTACAAAATGGTCCTTCATTTGTATCCCCTGTAAAAGGCTCAAGTCAACAACTTCTGACATTGTCAGCCCTATGGATAACCTACTAATATTATGGACTACTGGACTATATTGGATTATTTTGCTGAATTCACACACCTACAATATTTATTTATTTATTTTTATTAATTTTATTAAACAAATAGTAATGAGTCAGTTTCAAAACAAATTAGCAGGATAGTTTCAATTATTAATACATTGCATACTATTGTCTTTGTAGTGGTTATTCATAGTACAAGATGAAGACATGATATCCAGTCCAAACATTATCTTAACTATTTTGTATATACAGATACAAAATGATCCTTCATTGGTATCTGCTTTTTTGTTTAGTTTTCTCAGAGATGGGTATTCCATTGCATTTAAATATTTTTTTTTCTGTTTTGATATGTTTATTTTTATTTTTATCTTATTTTATTTCATTTTTTATTTTATTGAGAAACAAATAGCAATGAGACAGTTTCAAAACTGATTAATAGGACATTTCAATAATTATAACATTGCACATTGTTATCTTCTTAGTGGTTGTCCATAGTACAAGATGCAGACAGGCTATCCTTTTCAAACACTATTAGTACAAATCTTTCTTCTCATTGAATTAAGAAAAAGTAGCTGTATATCTATCCTAACTATTCTGCATATACAGATACAAAATGTTCCTTCCTTTGTACCCCCTTTTTTGTTTAGTCCTGTCAGAGATGGGTATTCTATTGGCATCTAAATACTACAGTGCATGAATTCAGTAAAACGATCCAACACAGGCCAGCAGTTCACAATAGTATGGGTTATCCACAGAAATTTTTGACTTGAGGCTTTCACAGCTCAGCATAATAATATGGCTTTACTTTATATACTTCGTTTTCATAATTTTCTGCTGGATGGTTAAGACCAAGATAAAGCAAGACCTATATAACAAGAAATGTAACTTTTGTATCTGACAAGTTCAGTCAAGTGCCCTCAGGATTTATCCTGTAACCCTGTACCGCAGTTTGCAGATCATTTGTCAGTGCAGCCTTGTGGATGAGTCACGGCCATTGCTTGACCAATTTGTTCTCTGTGAAAGCCTGAGAGAATGTTTTTTTTCTTCATCTGACTCTCCTTAGGCACACTCTATGTAATCGATTATGTTTCTCTGTGGCCCCATAATCTCCTTGATGAGAAAATTTGAGACACAACAGAGTTATATGATGTTAAAGTATAGGTTGTTCTATGTCCTGAGTTTTTACTGACCTTGAAAGGCTATGGTCAACATGTTGGCTGTCCTTGCAGCCCTTCTATTTCTCTAATTTTTGGTCTGCAAACTTAGGTTGTTAACCCTCCAGAAGAGAAGCTTATTATTACCCTACAACATATGCAGTTGGGTTTAACTTCACTATCTGTCTGAATATCAAACATCTTAGGCATAACATGGA
>NW_004524588.1:26629885-26631212 GCF_000260255.1 Octodon degus | reverse complement strand
TTTTTTAGTTCTTTATAAACTCTACAGAGCAGACCTTTGTCTGAGTGCTTATTAGTTAAGCTTTTTTTGAAATTTGTGGGTTATCTTTTCACTTTGTTGATAATTTCTTTTGATGTGCAAAAACTTCTCAATAAGAGCTGGTCCCAGTTGTTAATTCTTTCCAGTATTGCCCATGAGATTTGATTTTTGTTCATGTACTCTTTGCCTACCCCTATGTCTTCAAGAGTTCCTCCTACTTTCTCTTCCAGGAGATTTAGTGTTTCTGTTTTAATGTTTACATCTTTAACCCATTTTGACTTTAGCTTAATGCATAGTGATAGACCTGGGTCAAGTTTTGGTTTTTGGCATGTAGAGAGCCAGTTTTTCCAGTGCCATTTTTTTAAGAGGCTATCTTTCTTCCAGTAAGCGTGTTTGGCCCCTTTGTTGAATATCAGGTGGCTGAGTGTGTTCATAGAGGCCTCTGCATCTTCTAAACTGTTCCATGAATCCTCAGGTCTACTTCGTTGCCAATACCTTGCTGATTTTATTACAGTATCTTTGTAGTGTAATTTCAATTTAGCAATTTTAATGCCTCCTGCTTTGTCTTGTTGGCCAGGATTGCCTTTTCTATTCTAGGTATTTTCTGGTTTCAAATAAATTTTAGGAACAATTTCTCTAGGTCTGGGAGGTATGTTGATGGTAGTTTGATAGGGATTGCATTAAATCTGTACAACAATTTTGGAAGTATGGCCCATCTTCACAATGTTTGTTCTTCCTATCCAGGAGCAGGGAATATCTTTACACTACCTTAAATAGTCTATGATCTCCTTTTTAAGAGTACTGCTTTCTTCTGTGAAAAGATCTTTGACTTTTTTAGTTAGACGGATTCCAAGGAATATCATTTTCCACAGTGCTATTGTAAAAGTTATTGTTTCCCTAATTTCCCTTTCAATGAGTTTGTTATCTGTGTAGAGGAATGCTTTTGACTTTTGGGTATTGCCTTTGTATCCTGCTATGCTACTGAATTTGTGTATCAATTCTAGTAGCTTCTTGGTGGAGTTTTTTGGGTCTTCCAATAAAGTATCATGTCATCTGCAAATAATGATAATTTAACTTCTTCTTTACCTATTCTTATTCCTTTTATTTCTCTCTTTTAGCTAATGGCTGTTGCTCATGATTCCAGATATATATTGAATAGGAGTGGTGATGGAGGACATCCTTGTCTTGTACCAGATCTGAGAGTAAAAGATTTCAGTTTTTCCTTATTTAGAATTACATTAGCCATTGGGTTGTCATAGATGGATTTTATCAGATTGAGGTAGAAGTCATCTATTCCAATTTTCTATAG
>NW_004524588.1:26621356-26629730 GCF_000260255.1 Octodon degus | reverse complement strand
TGGTCATGGTGTATGATCATCTTGATGATTTGCTGTATTCTGTTTGCTAGGATTTTATTGAGGATTTTTGCGTCTATGTTCATGGGGGAGATTGGCCTGTAGTTCTCTTTTTTACTTGTGTCTTTCCCTGGTTTTGGTATCAGTTATAATACTTGCCTCCAGGAATGGTTTTGGGAGAACTATTTTTGAAAGAAACAGTTTCACTTTCATTGAAGAGTTTGAGGAGTGTAAGGATTATATCTTCTGTAAATTTTTTTTTGTAGAATTCAGCTGTGAATCCATCAGGACCTGGACTTTTCTTTGTTGGCAGGATTTTTATTACATTTTGCATTTCATTGGCTGTTATTCAGTTATTGAGAGTTCTTATATCCTCTTTGTTCAGTTTTGGTAGTTTTTACCTTACTAGGAATCTGTCCATTTCATCTGTGTCTTCTATTCTGTGAGAGTAAAGATTTTTCAAAGTAGTGATTGACAATTTTCTCAATTTCCACTGAGTCTGTGGTGATTACACTCTTTTTATCCCTTATTGCTCTTATTTGAATTTTTTCTTTCTTCTTTTTGATGAGGTTATCTAGGGGCTTATCAGTTTTATTTAGTCTTTCAAAGAACCGGCTTTTTGATTTGTTAATTCTTTGAATTGTTTTCTTCTTCTCAATTGAATTAATTTCTGCTATCATCTTTATGATTTCTTCCTGTCTTTGGGCTCTGGGTTTGATTTACTCTTACTTTGTTAGATATTGGAGGTGCAGCATTAGATGTTTATTTGTTCCCATTCTGTTTTCCTAACGTGTGAGTTCACACCTATGAATTTTCCTCTGAGAACTGCTTTTATCGCATCCCATAAATTCAGATAAGTTGTGGTTGAATTTTCATTGAACTGTAGATATTGTTGAATTTTTTATTTAATTTCATCTGTGACCCATTGGTTGCTGAGTAGGGTGTTGTTTAATGTCCATATACTTAGGGAGTTTTTCTGATTTCTTTTGTCTTTTATTTCCAGTTTCATTGTACTGTGGTCTGATAATATGCATGGGATAATTTCTGTTTTCTTGCATATACTTAAGCATGACTTATGGACTAGTATGTGGTCAATTTTAGAAAATGACCCATGTGCAGCTGAAAAAAATGTGTATTCAGCTGTAGTTGGGTGGAACCCTCTGTTTATGTCCACCAAGTCCATTTGTTCCAAGATCTGGTTCAGTTCTGCTACTCCTTTGCTAATTTTTTGTCTGGTTGACCTATTTTTTTGGGATAAGGGGTTGTTAAGGTCTCCTGTTAAGATTGTCATATTGGATATTAGATTTTTCATGTGCATTGACATTTGTCTTATATAGTTGGGTGCTCCTGTGTTTGGTGCATTGATATTTATGATTGTTACCTCTTCCTCTTGAATTCTTCCCCTAATCAGTGTATAGTGGCCTTCTTTATTTCATTTGATCATTCTTAGTTGAAGTTGAGACTGTCTGAGAACAGGATTGCTACCCCTGCTTTTTGTGAGGTGCTGAGGCATGTAGTATTGTTTTCCATCCTTTGATTTTCAGCTTATGAATTTCTGTATGAGTTAAGTGTGTTTCTTGCATACAGCATATTGTTGCATTTTGTTTCCTAATCCACTGTGCCAGTCTATTTCTTTTAATTGGTGAATTGAGTCCATTTACATTGATGGTTATAATTGAGATGTGTTGACTTACAATTGACATGTTATTTACCTGCTGTTGTTTACTCGTTTTGGTCCTGTGTTTAATTGTTTTTCCTAGTGTGCTCCTTCTGTTCTCATTTGTAGAGTTCTGATAATTTTGTTCCCTCTCTAGAACAACTTTCAGTAGTCTGTGTAGGGTTGACTTTGTCATCATGAAATTCTTTAGTTGTTCTTTGTCATGGAAGTATTTCACTTCTCCATCAAACTTGAAAGAGAGTTTTGCAGGGTATAGTAGTCCGGGCTGGAATTTGTTTTCATAGAGGACCTGAAGTACTCTGCTCCATGCTCTTCTTGCCTTCATGGTTTGTGAAGAGAAGTAGACCGTCATTCTGATGGGTTTTCCTTTGAATGTGATCTTCTTCTTTTCTCTAGTGGCTTTCAGTATATTATTCTTGTGCTGCATTTCTGGGATCTTGACTATTATATGTCTCATTGTGTTTTTTATTGTGTTGAGGTTATATGGAATTCTGTGTGCTTTCGTTACTTGAATGCCAGATTGTGTCCTCATATTTGGGAAGTTTCTTGCTATTACTTCTGCCCATAATCTTTTTATATCATTTGTATTGACTCCATCTTTCTCATTGATGCCTATTAATCTCACGTTATTCATCTTTGCATTGTCTTGCAGGTGATAAATTTTTTTTCCTGTATCCTAGTTGTTTTAAAGAGATCTTTTCTTATCTTTTCACTAGCTGCACCAGTGTCTTGAAGATCTGAATCTCTGTTTTCACTTTCACTCAAATGGTTTTGCAGGCTTGTGATTGAGATTTTAAGTTCCTCCATATCTCTTTGACTCTGCTTCATGCAATCTGTTTCTTTCCTGTAATGTTCATTCAAGGATTCCATCATTTTTTCAATTTCCTCTATTTTTTTTTTTTATTCAATGCCATCTTTAGAAGCAGTTATTAATTATTTTACTGCAGAGTTTTTTTCAGATTGGATTTCCTCCATATGTTTCTGTATTTGATTCTTTACTTCAGATGATATAAATTCAGAGATTTCTTTTTTATTTCAGAAATTAGTTTTGCTCTGAGTTCCTCTATGCCTTTTTGCTGTTGTTTCTTTACTTTTCATGGTATTAATTCATACATTTCAGCTAAGCTAGTGTCATCTGCACTCGTTCTGGCTGGGCTTGAGCCCTGAGATCACATTTTCTCCTTGTCTTTATTAATTTCGTACAGCACACACCTCTGACGTTTGATGTAGAGCTTTGGTGCAGTTATAGCCTTGGCACCTACTGAAATTCAGGTGTAGATCTATTAAGTTGGAGTTTATCCAGTTATGCCTGGCTTGGGTCGAGCTGTTGTGTTCAGCTCCTTCCTGCTGTATCCCTTGGAAGTGAGCCTGTGGTGCCCCTCTGTTGTTCCCCTGGTCCAGGGGGGGCACAGGTGAGCACAGAAGCTCTCCCACACACTAGCCGGTCCTGGGCTCAGTCTGAATTTGGGGGTCCCCAGAGTGTCACATAAGTTCTCACTCACTCAGTAGGCTTAGGGTGGGGGCTCTGGAGGGGTGGACTGATCCCGAGGGCACAGTAGAGGGTCTCACTCCTGCGGCCTGCCTGAGTTTTGGTCCGGAGAGGTCCCATCGGCACAGGGAAGCTGGAAGCTCTCCCACAGACTCACTGGGCCTGGGCTGGGCTGGATTTGGGGTCCTGAGAGTGTTGCTGAAGTTCTCACTCACTGGGAAGGCTTAGGGGTGGGGAGCTCCCACCATTTAAATATTGTAGGTATGTGATTTCACCAAAATAATCCAGTATAGTCCAGCCAAGATAGCAGTATATAATACTATGGTCATGCTTGGAATGAATGCCTGTCATTCTGGTCTTCTAAATACATACTGCTTGTCATGTTGTATCAATTACTGCTATACTGTCTCTCAAGTAAATGTTTGTTTTTTTAAAAAGGGTAATAAATGAAAACAAGAGACAAGGAAAAATGCCATAGGACTGACCTGATACAATGCTGTATATGGTTAGATTTCTACAATATTACAATGGCAATGGAATACCCATCTGTGACAAAACTAAACAAAAGCGCGGTCTTTGGCTTCAAGGAGCTTGCAAGAGGCCAACTTGCGGGCAGTCCCAGTGCAGTGTGTCCTCTCCTGAATGAGACTGGTGTGATGGAGTGCTGCAGAAGCAAACTGGAATGGCGTCTGACTCAAAGGAATTTATGGGTGCCTTGCAGATTTTCTTAAATATACAACACTTAAATTGATTATTGCAAGATACATGGGACTCTTATATCTTGTTGGGTAGGAAGAGATTGGAAGAAGGCCGAAATACTGCAGGCAGAAGGAACATCCTATTGATGTTCAAAGATCTGAAAACACACGTGCTTGTCTGGGGCCTTCACGTAGAATCAGAGTGAAGTACTGTAGGTAGAGGCTGAGCTCAGACTAGTAGAGACCTTGTTCTGTATTTCGGAGAATTTAGACGAAGAGACATGGTGTGTTTATAGGAAGTCCAAGTTTAAGATGATTTTCTTACTTCAAAAATTCCACTAGAGAATAATAACCTTTTCTCTCATTTTGTGTCCAGTTAAATATTTGAGGTATAGAGGGCTTTACTAAAATGATGGTTTTTCATGCTACCCCTTTATCTTTTCAAAATTTGTTTATACTTGTTACTTATGGTAATTAATAATGCCAGGATGGAAACTGTGTAATCAAATTATTTTTTCTCCATTTAATAGCCTGGGTTTTATTGGCTAAGTGGGACCAAGGTTAAAGAATGGTTGTCTACTGTGAAATGAAACCAACAGCGTTCCTTATCCCTGTGTTGCATAAGGAACAGCGTTCCTTATCCCTAGTGGGAATGGAATTCTTTATTGTTCTTATTTTAAAAGTGCAAGGAGCAAGTAGAAACAACCTAGCTGTTTCTTTCAGGAAGTGCCTGTGCGTGGAAGAGGCACTGTATGTCAGTCAAACAGCTGTCAGTTCTACCACCTTGTTCTTCAGGACCTGCTTTGAGACCCCTGCCTCATTGTTAACCAACTCAAATCCATGAACGTAGAACAACGTCTGCCAAATCACAACCCGTTTTTCTTTTTAAACTTGTAAGACATTTCTTAGAAACACTTACCCCAAACCTGAAAGCCCTGTAGCACTCTGCTCTAATGTTCCACTTTGAGACTGCTATCACTCTAGTAGATGTAGCTTGGCTTGGCCCATAGTTTTTTTTCCCCTAGATTTTTTGATGGGGAGAACAAAGAGTCAACACTAGTCTATTTTGAACTAGCCTGGACACTTTGCTGTTCTAAATATAATTTCCTCTATGGCACTCATATGAAGATACTGTGGCAACAGTGCTCTTAGAGCAGCATCTGAAGAGATGATGAAAGACTTTGGATAGTGAGAGCATGAAGTAGTCACCTACTTCTCGCAGGGATCTGGGCTACTGGGGCAGAGTCAAGGTTCTGAGTGACGGGGAACTCTTCACCCGTCTACTGAGGTGCACACTTCATCTTGCCAGCTGTGCCAGCTCATGAACTGTGAGCTGCTATATTTCTAGAGCAACAAGAAGAAATTGTTTACCTCAACTTACAGGACCCTCATTGCTCTTATGACCCAGTATAATTTGAGTTTTCCGATGTCTCTTGTACGCTGACCTCTGATCAATCCTATAATTAGTTTATGCATCTTTTGTTCCATAGTCTGAACAGAAAGCTTCACTTGCAAACATGACAGATCCTTGCTTCTGTTGGGACATTTTTCATGCTTTCCTTTCCATTTGAACTAAGCTACATACATGTAACTAGCTCTTACCACAGTTCTTCCTTGCACAGTGGCATCTCAGTTACTGTACTTAATTCTTTCCATGATTCTGGTCATAAACTGAATTGGATGAAAATCAGATCAAATTCAATGGTTAGGTTCAATGGTGACCTTACAAGGCAATTTGTGCTAGCTTAGTCCCCACTGGGGTTGTTTTCTGAACTCTTGAAATCTGTGGTCCCCAATGTTTTAGGCACCAGAGATTGGTTTCATGGAAGATAATTTTTTTTCCACAGATTTTGATGGGAGGGTGGTTTCAGGACGATTCAGGTTATTACATTTACTGTGTACTTTATTTCTAGTATTATTACATGGTACAATATAGTGAAAAATTCATACAGCTTACCATGATGTGGAGACCGTGGGAGTGCTGTGTTCATCTTTATGCAACTAGACACTATCAGTGGAGAGTGACAGGAGACAGCCACACAGGAAGTGTGCTGCTTGAGTCCAGCTTACTCCATAATCACTTGGGTGCTGTCAGCTGAAAACCCTGCTTCACAAAAAAGGATGTTGGAAGTGGAATCAGGTTATCATGACTGGTTTTGTGGCAAATTTGGAATATTCCACCATGACTTGATCCATAATGTGTGGAAATTTGGAGACGACTTAAAGTCGCCATGAGTTGCAGTTTTGAGCAGTTTGTGCTTTCTAGAATGGAGAGAGTCTACTCACCTGTTTGTCCATAAGTAGTTTGTGGACCCATACCTTTCTGTTTTAGGGGTGTTTTGTGTTTTGCAAGTTATGCTCAGATCCTAAGGTTCATTTGTCACCCCCATATTTTCAGTTTGGCTTCGAATGCAGCCCCTGTACCTGCTTGCCAGTCCTCATCAGCTGACAGCACGACTTTCCTGAGCAGGTTGGTCTGTCATGTGAGTGAGTTGCTGTGTGGCACTGAAATGTCTTGCCATTGGTGATTGCTTTTTCCAGACTACTACAATGAATTAAACACCTGGTTACTTGAAGGAATATGCAAAATTAGCAAATCCTTAGCCAATCTTATAAAAGAAGAGAAGAAAAAGCTTATATTACGTCATTTAAAAATGAAAAAGGCAAAACCACAACAGATTATGCCAAAATCCAGAAAATCATTAGTAACCTCTATGAAAAATTGCACTGAAACAAATCAGAGAAAATAGAAGAAATATAGATTTTGAGACATATATCAATTATCATAGAAATAGAAACTTTAGAAATCCAATAACAGACAATGGAATAGAGGCAATAATAAAATCTCCTACCAAGAAAGGCCCAGAACCTGATGGCTTCACCACTGAATTCTACAACAACTTCAGGGAGGATATACTACACCTATTGCTCAAACTCTTTAATGAAATTGAAAGAGATGGACTACTTCAAAGCTAATTCCTAGAAGCTAGCATTAACCTCATTACAAATCAAATGAAAACTATAGGCCTATCTTTTTAATGGACACAGAAATTAAATGGAAATCCTCAATAAGATATAAACAGAATGCAACAGATCAAAGTGATTATACATTATGACCCAGTAGACTATCTAAGGGATGTAAAAATGGCTCAACAAATGCAATTCCAGAAATGTAGCACACTAAATCCATAGAAGTAAGGACAGAGTTCATATGCTCATCTCCACAGATACAGAAAAAGCCTTTGACAAAATTTCAAAAAACTCTAAGAAGGACTTTGAATGTTTTTATCATGAAGGAATAATGTTTGAGCAGGTAGCTGTGTTTGACTTGATTTAAACATCGCATATTGTATACAACTGTTAAAACATTATATGGTATCCCATTAGCATGTATAATTTTATGCGTCAACCAAAAATAAAACTTAAAAAGAAGTGAATTGCAAACCAGAGCAAAACTTAAGAGCACAAAGACCTAGTTACATTTTTGTGGGTGGCAGACATTACCGATGCCCATAGATATCTGGCTGTCTTCTTGTGGACACCCAGAACAACATCCGCTCTGGTCGCCTTGACTTGGAGAAGGTCCAAGAGACTAGTTCTGCTCATGTGACCCAAAGGCAGGCTACTCCATGGTATATGGGTCCTTGGCCTATTTTTTAAAAAAATGCATTTGATACAGGGGCTTGGGCTATTTTTTGAGGTTCCTCCCTACATAAACAACTTGGTTTAAAAATGCATCACAGAGCCCATAGCCTCACATAATGTATAGTTTCTTGCCAGTGAAGATTTAGTAACCAGGCATCATCTCTTTGTGTTAAGTCCAAGAAGTGCCTTTCTGCCTTCTTCACTGACTAATGAACGATTTCTGGCTAATTTCTTTTTTCTTTTTTAAAATGTATCTAGTCCAGGGTCTACAAGGTCTCACTACACAGATCGAACTCATAGTGATCCTCCTGTTTTCAGCCTTCCAATTGCTGGGATTACAGGTGCGTGCCACCACACCCAGTCTCAGTTGCCCTCTGAGTGCACCCCTGTCCCTGCATCTGTCTAAGCAGTTGCTTTAATCTGCTGGGCTATCTGGCCAGCCTAATTTATTTATTCTCTTTGGGAAAAAAGTAAATAATGCTACAGACAATGCTACTGGAAAATATTTATGTTAAAACAGTATAGATCTTGCCTCTGTAGTTTCGTAATTCTTTGTGTTTGTGGCTGGCTACACCATTACTCCTGAGTATACTCTCCATCCTTTCACCCTGTCTACTGGCTTCTAATGATTCTTTCCTAAATTTACTAGAGTGCTTTTTTATGGTGATCACAAATGCAAGGCTTACACAGCTATAAAAGAAAATGTGGTTAAGTGTACTGTTTAGAACTTTGTAGTATAGGTGGATTACAACCTGTCACCCAACAATGCTTCTATGTCTCTGTTAAACTCCTGAGGCTGGGGCTGGCGAGATGGCTCAGTGGTCTAAAGCACCTACTTGTAACCAGCTTGGCAAAGCACAGGGACCA
>NW_004524588.1:26617610-26621002 GCF_000260255.1 Octodon degus | reverse complement strand
AGGGAGAGAGAGAGAGATGAAGGGAGAGAGAGACAGAGAGATCCCACTTGCACATACAGCTCTCCCTCCTTTACCTTTGTCTAAGGAAGACCTGGAAGAATACAATAACACCACAACCAGTGGAGGCAAGAAGTGACATCAATGGTGTAGCAGTAATCAAAAAGCTCCTGGTGGATCTGGGAAGCCCCCCTCCATGATGGCCACAGAGCCTTCAGAAAGGTGAGTCTGCTGCCCTGCCCATCAGCAGTGGGAGGTACACAGAGTAGATGTTCTCTGCCACCTTTGGGTGTGGTAGACTGTGTGGTGAACCCAGGAGTGAGCCCACACAGTGATGCAGAGTTTGAATCCAAGGAAGAGTGGTGGGCCTGGCCGCTAGGGTGCAGACCTGGCCGGCGTCCAGTGTGAGCAAGAATCACCCTGATGTGAGCACACTGTTGTGCTGCTGACAGTGAGTGTTTGTTTTCATTTTCATAGAGAAATCTGGCCATCAGGAGCTGTATGCTTCACCAACCCGCTCTCTTGAAACCACTTGCACATGTTCAGTGCCAGGACGACGTGAACAGGCAAGTCCCAGAGCTTTCTTGGCACGCCTGCTTGACTGCATGCACAGGACAAAGGGACAGAGCATGTCTTCAAGGAGAAAGGGGGACTGGAGCCCAAGCCGGTCACTGCCTGGGGGTGCAGCACTGCTGACTGCACCGCCAGCCCTGGCCGCATCCTATGGCCCTGTCGCCCCCTCCAAATTGCACTGAGGTGTGGAGCCCGCCTCGAAGAAGAGCTCTATGCAGAAGCCCATGTTTTTCCTCTTGCTCATAGCATAGAAAGGCCTGCGTGGCTCTCTTTTTTTCCCTGTAGCAACAAGAAAGCTGCACGCTCCAGACAGTGTGGCCATTGATAGAAGTTCACTGAGCTTGGGGCCGTGCGTGACCATGGCGACCCACAAGGGACATGCAGTGTGAGTGATCCATTAGTTTTGTGTTTAATCAGCAAGATTCTTTTGTTACCACAGGAGGACCCAGTCCACCTGGACTAATGCAGGCCTAGTGCACGAGATTGCTCTGCAGCTAGAGGCCAGCCTCGGAGATCTCGAATACGGTCTGCACCTGTCCCCCCAGAGTGCCTCACCTGGTGGAGGATGCACTTCCATATGTGACAATTATGGTCCAGTGCAGTGCCTAGAATTTCTTTCTTTTTCTTTTTGGCAGAACTGGGGATTGAACTCAGGTCCTTGCGCTTGCCAGGGAAGCACAGTGCATAGAATTTCAAGGTGACAAGATTTTAATGATCTTAGAGGAAGGGCCCCTCCTGCTCAGAGGGCAGTTGTGTGCAGATGCGGACAGAAATGCCTTCACACTGTCAGAGAAGCCAAATCGCACAGTAGTGTTGCTCTCCTCACGGAGCACGCGCTAGCTGGGGCGGCCTGGAGAGACGCGTCCAGGGAATGTGCCCACACGTCTCTTGATGTCTGCTTCTAAAAAGCAGACAAGCACCAAACTTTCACCTTTCTTTGCACCTGCATTCAGCTCCATCCTCACTGCGAGCCTGTTTGCATTGGAGAGGTTTGAGACTTCTGGCCTCTGTGCTGAAAGCAGGTCTTTCATGAACAGAAGGCAGTGGAAATTGGGGACCTAACTGTGATCCTACTCTATTGATGTGCCTGCTGTTTATTTTCAAATGTTTTGCATTACCAATATGGTGGTAAAGACTGACTGTTAAATATGTTTCAAAGAGAGTGAAATTGCATAACAAAAAATCAGAAAATTTAAGTAAAGATATTTAAGCTCAGAGGGGCGGGGGATGAGTGGCTCTATAGAATTCAATTGTTTATTACCAGGATAAGAAAAAGTGCTAAAATTAGAATAGGCTAAGCACTAACCTTTCATGAGTTAAAGAATAAGTAGAGGCATGACACTAGTAGGCGTAAGAGGTGGTGGACTGTGGGTGGAAGGGATGGCAGGGGGTTGCCGAAGGAAGATAAGAGGCTGTGAGGGTTCACAGTTGGTGAGAGGTAGTATAGAGCCAAGTGGATTAAGAGTACGAATATTCCAAAGCCAGGCAGAAGTGTGTTAGATTCCTATTTTCTACCTCTATCAGTTTTTTAAACCTATTTAAGATGAGTTATTTTAGAAATAGTTCTAAAAGCCATTCAATAGTATTTTGAAGTAGAATAACTTCTCCTTGCCTCAGATTCTGAGGTGACTCAAGGAGATAATGAACGTGCCTGGCACGCAGTAGCTCCTTGACAGAATCAGCCGTTTACTGTTCTTCACCCCTTAAGTACTGGTGATGGAGCCCCAGGTGGTTGCCCTGTGGTGCATCCCAAGCTCTTTTAAGTCAAATTGGTTGATTGAGTGATTGATTGATTGATTGAGTCAGTCTGGCTGAGTCGCACAGCGGGGTTCTAATTTGCGACCATTTTTCCCGAGTGCCCCATTTTAAGCAAAGAACACCTTGCTGGTGTCTGTACTGAAGGAGGAGTGTGGAGAAGCGTTTTACATAGTCATGTCGGGAAGGTCCGCTGAAGGAAGCAGCACGTACAGGTTCTTGGCCAGGAATTCTGAAAGACAAATTTAGTCTTGCTAAACTCAATTTTAAGATAATTTGGTGCTAGGGCTTTAGTAGCCTTCTTGTTGCTGAGAGAACAAAATGCCTGGAATTTCTAGGGGGCAATCAGGAGGTGCCGACGCTGTGATGTGAGGACAATCAGAAGACAGAATCTAATCCAGATGATGGTGCTCAATCTCGGGTCGACAGCTGGCACCCTCCATGGTGTCTCATTCCCCACCCCGCCGAGGCTTGCTTTTGGAGCGTTTTGAATTTTCAGATACTTGGATGACATGGGTGCATTTTAAAACGTGAAATTCAGGTCTTTTCTTTGTCAGCTCAGCCTGTCCTGAGGGCATGGCTGGTGTGGCATGTGGTATTGGACCGAACCACGGTCCCCTGTGGCTGCCTAAGCTTGCCTAAGCAGGCCCTTTAGACACTGAGCTATCTAGATTTATGGGTTTTGATGAAAAGAAGGATCCTCCCTTCCTAATTGTACATGTGCTACCTGGAGCTCCATTAGCTGGCTTTCAACCCTGAGACCAAAACCATGGGCAAAAGGGTGAGAGAAATCCTGACCCACCTACCTGATCTGTGGAGCTGAGGAGCTCGACAGCTGCACTGTTGGTGCTGGTCCACTAGGGCTGCCAGGTGAAGGATCACAGAGCAGGCGCTCAAAGTAAGGTAAATTGATTTTCTCACAATTTTGGCAGCTAGCTTCTGGCTACCCTGCACCGGTGGGACCTACTGTTCCCAGCCCAGACGCAGCATGGGTGAGACCCTCTTCCACTCCCTTGGGATGCCCCCGACCACTGCGCAGCACCTCCCCCACCCCACCCGCTGAGTAG
>NW_004524588.1:26614873-26616740 GCF_000260255.1 Octodon degus | reverse complement strand
AGGAATTCTTTTCTGAAACAATTTTGGCAGCTAGAAGTGTGAGATCAACATGTCAGCAGGGTTGATTTCTTCTCAAATCTTGCCCCTTGGCTTGAAGATGGCATTCCTGTGTCTTTGCTCTTTGTGTGTCTGGTGCTGACCTCGCATGTGTAAACATCGTATTGTCTCCCTAGTATGAGAACCTAAAAGGGAAAACAGAATCTGAGAGGTACAATAGATACCGGGAAAGGGGGGTGAACCTGTCCAAAAGGAAGGAATTACTGAGATGAGAAGGACAGGAGAGGGAGTCGGGAAAGAGATGTATCTACGTAGGTAAGCAGGACGGCTTGGGTAGTTGTACTGTGGGTTTCTGCTGGTTTATGGAAAGGAGCAGTTAATGCTTTTTTTGGGGTCTTTTTTTCATTTCCCCCCCTCCTTTTTCTCTCTTAATTTCTTACTCCTGCATCTCATTTTAGCTGAATGGGTTGCCACAAGGCCCAGCTAAAGCTGCGTGTCCACCCCATGTCCACCAGAGGGCGCTCGGAGCCCACATGTTAGTTCCGCGGCAGCAGCCAGGCGCGCGCGAGCCGGTTTCACCGCCGCGGTGATTCTTAATTAGCGCATAGCGTCAGGTTTTCCTTGACACCAGTAGAATGAGGCAGCTGTGACCTTGATTAACAAAATGCAATCATTTCGGAAATATTGGGAGTTAGAAACGACTTAGATAGCTGTTTCTTCTTGGTGATTGCACTGACCTGTAGTCAATAAAAGAAAATCTAAATTGCAAATTATTCAACCTGCGCATGTAGGGTAAACTTCACACCTTCTTAGGAGTGAAATGGATATGCATTTGAGACAGTTTTAGGAAAAGAGAGCAGCAGACTGGGGAGCATTTATTACCATTACACGGGAAGGGTTGAATTGTTTGGTGCTTTCTATATCAAATAAACACATCGCGACTCAGGGGAAGGCTCGCTAGAATGTTATTCACTATGTTTCTAAAATTCAACATTTTCCCTCACCTCCGAGAACAGATTTTAAAAAGCAAAAATGTGAAAAATGACTCTCTGGCTGTTTTAAGTCAAAAGCCTCGATGGACCGCTAGAGGGTGCTCTTGACTCTGTTATCGTTTTGGATTTCTGGTTCGTAGGGAAACGCTACGTTCATCAAGGTTTGTGGATTGTTTAGGACCAATCAAAACCACCCCACAATTCTGGGCAAACGTTTCTTCAGCTCATCTCCTCATGACTGTGACGCGGAGTTCTTGACTGCATCGAGTGCAAGCTGGGGGGGCTCAGCGGATGCAGACTGCAGGCACAAAATGTACTTGACTCTCATCAATTTTTTATTTCCAAAATGCAAAGCAAGAAATTTAGAAATTGTGTGCTTCTTCTATTACATTTTTACTTTATAAAAGCAATTTTAAATATTAATGACTTTGGTGCTGTAACTTTGTGTGCTGCTTTGCAGCGCAAAGCCAATTAGTACATCGAATTCTTATATTTTCCTCCCTGAACGATGAATGAATAATTAATCTCGTAGAAATACTTGTTATCCCAATAGTTTTCTGGGGTCGGCACCACATGTCTTCACCTCTACGATTTTATCACCCCCGTTCTGCAGTAAGACAAGTGGCTTATCATGTAGCTGTTATTTGAAAGCATTTGCTGCGCCTTGTTGCCCGCTAGGAAGCCTCTCACCCACTCCCGCTGAGCTTCGTTGGTAGATGCAAGGACCGGAAGAGGAGCAGCGAGGCTGTTTGCAAGCATGGGGGGCCTTACACGTGACTTGATGTCTCTTGCCTCTCTGTCGTGCCGCCAGAGGATCCGCGCTGCGTGTAGTGGTACCCCTGCCCACCAGACCCTGAATGCCACGTGGGAAGCAGCTA
>NW_004524588.1:26598955-26611243 GCF_000260255.1 Octodon degus | reverse complement strand
CCTTGAGATCCTGCCTTCCCTTTCCTTGTTAATTCTTATTTTGTGAAAGGCATCACTCCCTAGTCACTTCAAGTGAGTCTCCTCCTCCTCCTTGACCCCCCACCTACATTCATCAACTATTGACATCATTTTGTATTTCTCTGGAATTAATCTCTTCTTCATTAGAGTTCTGCTTTGCAATTCCATTTCTTCATCAGTGCGGCATGTGAGGTCTTAGCTGTTCTGTTCCAGGGTTCTCTTCTTCACTTAGCAGTAACAGTTCCATATCTATTTGCTCTTGCAGTTCTCCTATCATGGGATAGTTTTATTCAAAGTAGTATAAATTCAGCTCTTAATCTCTTTCTGTTCAATAGCAACAGGCTTAAAACGTGCAGAGAGAGTTTGGTATCGAGACTTTATGGCTGACAACTTCTTTGGGAGCGTTCTTGGATTTTCCTTTTCTGCTGAATCGTGGTGATTAGACTTGATTTCACATTCCAGTCTGTACTGCATATAATCCAGATCAGAGTCAGTTTTGGAACATCAGTTCCAGCTTGTTGACCTCTGTCTCCACGTTGAATAGATGACATTCCTCAGACCAGAAGTGGGTTCTTTTGATTGAGAAAGGAAGGCAGGTGAATTTCCAGAGAAAGTGGTCTGTGATAGACTGGATTATTCTTTGTATATGTGTATTCCCTGCCCCCGACATAGGCTGAGGGTATTTTTATCCCCATGGATATTAGGCTAGTTCATGTGACACCTTGACCAATGTAATGTGAGCCAGTGAGAGAAACACTTACCAGAGCGGAAGCCTCAAAGGAGATGGATGCTTTTCTAGCCTTTGCCGGCCAGTGAGTAGCTTTCATGTGGGTGCTGTGGCTGACTTAGAGATCCTTGGATGAAAGGAAAAGCAAAGTGGAGCTGGGCTAAGATGCAGCAGCACCAGCCACTTGTGGGTCCATGTACCCGAGAGGGAGGTAAACACATGTGTTGCTGGCCTCTGAGCTGGTGGGACGACAGCCTCGGGTGCACTGAAGGATGCGGTGCAGGAAGAGGTGGGAGACGACCCCGCCAGCTTCATTTAAGGGGTGCAGCACCGACGCAAGTATTAATACGTCTTTTAAAAAATGACCAATTGAACTACAGAATTCCCTAAGAATCTTGGCTTCTAGGGCAAAGAAAACGACTGTATTTTTTCTTCTTTAAATCAAGTAAATGCTTGCTGATGTTAAAATTCCCAGGGAAATTTTCAATTGACAGACAATTCTGTAAAAGAATAAAAAGTTATTGGCTTTATTTAGTGGGGTACGGCATTATGCGTGTGTGCCCATCATGACTTGGTGAGTCAGACCAAGCCACTTGTATATTAATTACCCTATTATGCATCGTTTTATTTCTTGTGGCTTCAGTTACCTGTAGTCAGCTGCAGTCTAAAAATATTAAGTGGAAAATTCCAGAAATAATGCCTAGGGACTAAATTTTGTGCCTTTGTGAATGGTGTGATGAAATCTTCTGTCCTTCCAGAGACGTGCATCATCCCTTCATCCACCGTATCCACTCTGTATATTGGACCTGCCTATTGGCTACTGAGGAGCTGTCCTGGATGTCAGACCAATGCCCGAGGTGTTGGATCGCTTGTGTTCAGGTCATGCTTACTTCACTTCGTGTTGGTCTTGAGTCCTAAGAGCAGCGATGCTGCCATTTGGACATTGACGGAAAAGTGTAATTTTTTTTTTATATATCTATTTGGTACAGGGTCTCACTCTGCAGCTCAGACTCATAGTGATCCTCTTGTCCTCAGTCTTCTCAGTGATGGGATTATAGGGGTGTGCCACCATGCCCAGACTCATTCACTGGCTCAGTGAGGCATGTGGGACTGGGGTTCGATCCCTCGTCCCTGTGCTTGCCGAAGAGGTGTTTAGTCTGCTAAGCTAGCACCTTCTTTAAGAGAAAAATGTCAAAGTTTTAAACTTAAGAAAAAATTACATGCTGTGGTGGCTAAGATTTATGGTGGGAGGAATCACATTTGTGAAACTGTGAAGAAACAAAAAAGAAGCTCGTGTTAGTTGTGGTGTCGCATTTCAGAGTGCAGAAGTTAGAGCACACTTTGCGTGAGGAGCTTGGTTAAGATGAAGGCATGCGCTGATAGAGCTCGCTACTGTGTGCCCGCAGACTCACTGGGGACCTCGGATTGTATCTCTTTTATGGGAGGGAGGGCTTATTGTGTGCACTAGAGTGAGCCCGATCCTCTGGGAGCTAGGTATGCTCTCTCGACTTACCGTACCCTACTGCGAAACCTCCAGCTTACATTCCCAGCTGAACTCTCAGCCAGTGGTTGTCCGGCCTGGCGGTTTGTTACAGCAGCGTGTCAGGACCACTCAGGAGGACATCCTGTGTTGTACTCCTGGTGGTGAAGTTAACATTTGCTAAAAATTTCCTTCTTTTACAAATGAGAGTGGATTCAAAATTATTATATAATCACATCAGAATTGCTGTCATTGAAATTGCTTTCTAATACGGGAGAGAAAAGTCTGGAGCTTCGTGCAACGCTGCAGTCAACTTAGGAAGGCTTAGACGTTGTTCGTTTGCAGCCGTCCTAGAGCCTGCGCTTGGGACTGTGCGTCCCCGGTAGCTGGGCGCCGCGTGGACTCCTTGGAAGGCGCTAGGGCGTCTCACAAGACCGACGACCGACCCGGGTGGTTGCTGGCGTACCGCGGGCCTCCGCCGTGCTAGTGCAGAGCTAAAGTGCAGTGGAAGGGGATGAGGAGGGGCCCTAACAGAACCCCAAGGGTGGCACAGTGATTCTTGTCTTAAAGTGTTTCCCCACTTTGATTTTTCCATTTGGCCAGTAGTAATTATTGTCTGAAATACAAGTACTGAGAAGAGGGGCTTTTGGTTTCTTTGTGCTGTAGGGAGCGACTCTCTGGAAGCTTAGCGTCCGAGGACGGGCAGCTCCCTGCAGCTGGAAGCGCTCAGTGCATGAAGACCTGGTTTGGGACACGAGGCGAAGCTGTGCGCACCCAGGACCGCGGCGGCGTGCGCACCCGGCACGTGCGCAAGGGGCGCTCCCTGACCCGCCAGATGCTCAGAGTGCGGTGCGCATGGAGGATGCTGGGAATCTCCCAAACTACTTTGCTGCCTCGCTGTGTACGTTCTCCTTTATCAAAACCCGCACGGAGCACGATTAATTCCCCAAGCATATCTTCATTGGGGAGACTCCTGTCTGGATTGCCTTTTTCCATTCTCAGGACCATAAATGCTTATTGATCTTTTCATGCCGATCTCTACCTCTATGCCGGCTGATTGATTCCCTCGGCAGAACTGAACCCCTCTGCCTCACTTCAGTCCTGTTCTCTCAGCAGCGCCTCTTCTCTCTTCAAACTGTCGTTACCTGTTGGGTACAGTCACTGTACTGCGGCCAACACCCAAGGCTTATCTGTCTTTGTTCCTCACAACAGCATTCTACACGTAAGCTGCACTGAGTGAAAGCTTCCTCTTGGAGTGCAGCGGGGAGGGCGCCAGGGAAACCACAGGAGGCCGAGTGCGCCTGCCTCAGCTGTGACCCAGCTGTCCGCCAGCCTAGGGGACCAGGGATTTCGCGCTCGCCTGCGACGCTCCGCAGACTTCAGCCCTGGAAGGCGCCCTGCGCGCCCGCTCGCTGGAGCGTCTGTTGTGGCTGGAGGCCGCGGTCAGCAGCCTGTCTTCTCCGGGTTCCCGCGTGGTTGTGTGGCTCGGGTACAGCAGGCACACCGGGAGCGAGCGCGGCGACGGCAGCTGCGCCCTGGCTCCACCGACGTCCACTGACTTGGGGCAGAAGGACTTCCTGTCGCGCACGCCAGCCTGGCTGCAGACGCGCAGCGGACGTGTCCAGCTTTGTGCTTTCTTGCCGATGGAAGCTTGCTTCGGGGGCGCAGGACCTTCCCCTTGACTTACCTGCCTGTGGTCACCGCGCTCCGGCTGAGAATGAGGCCCTGTTCGGGCCTCGACACAGGCGTCCTCTGGGGCACGCCCGCTGCAGCGCGGGCAGAAGGTAGTTTTGCATCGTTTGCGAGTAACACAGGCTCTTCAGCTACGAAGGTGCCCTTGTTTCTTTCTTTAATGGGGAGTGCCTGTGTAGATGAAGAGGACGAGAGAAGGAGGGCGAGAGAAGGAGCCGCAGGTGTTCTTTGCTGTCCAGTACCGAGAATTTGACTGTAGGCGCAGGTCCAGGAGCTCCGCCCTCATCGCTGTTCCTGTAGCGGCTGCTCCCCGAAGGCCATGTCACGCTTAGTCGCTAAGCCTCAGCGCCCGGAGATCCAGAAAGGGAAAATTCCAAGTCAGATGGAATTCTACATATATCATTTCTTTGCAGCCTCCCGCCTGCAAGACCACAACGTCATGACCTCAGTGCCAACACAGTTGGTCTTGTCCTCGTTGCTCTAGTCTGGTCCTGCCTGTGGGTGAGGCAGTGGACCCCGGAGACGCCACTGCTCTCTCGTTAGGCGTGGTTCGCAGCGCCGCCAGCCTCTGTGCTTGCTCAGGGTGCACGCACGGAAGAGCAACGGACAGAGGGGACTTTCAAGGGCCTGCTCAATCAAACTGCATTCTGGAAACCTTTGTGCTATGGAGACCCTCCCTGACTTCGGTCTCTAAAGTTACCAACCAGCAGTCTATAGAGTGCTGCACGTTCTTAGGTGTCCCCAGAGAAGGGAAGCAAATCAGCATTTGTTAAGGGGGAAAATGTTTCCTTCCTAACAAATGATACACTGAGAAATGTAGCCAATAGTTTGTTACTTAAAAACAGATCAAAAATGTAAAGATGGTGTTAAAATGGCTAAGTCATAGTTCACAGCCTCAGAATCCCCAGAACACATGCAATAGAAATAAGGAAGCGCTTGCCCAGAATTTCGCAAATGACCACTGTTTAGTTCTACTCGCTCCTCCTGAAATTCTGGGGAATCTTTCCTCCATGTTTTCAGATTTTTATTTTGTTGTGCAAGCTAATATTGTACTTAGATATCAAATAGCCAAACATTGAAATTTTTATCTTTGGAGGAGAAAGTTTAAAAAAAATTCAATATAGCTAATATTGGAATGAAGAAAATGAAAAGATTTAATTTTTTTTACAAACCTTTATATTGACATTGAAATGGAAAAATACTGTAATTAAAACATCTTTAATATTGAGTGAAATCCCCATGATGAGTACAGTTCTATATTAAATGTAAACATTATGTTGTAAAGAAAAGGAATTTCACTTTAGGCAAGGCTGAACTACGAAGCTGAACCACAGAAGCCGGCCAGCCCCTGAGTGGACCTGCCTGCACACTCCCACGCTCTGTTTGGCTCTTGACGCCCCACAGCATTGCACCTCACGGGAGGCCCCCGCGCTCTCAGCGGCCATTGCCTCTTGCTGAACACCCATGCGGGCCACTCTCTACAGTGAGTGTGTCAGATGTCCTATGTGCAGCATCACTACTAAGTATTGCAATGCACAACTAGCATACAGCAAGCCCTTGACTTACCACATTCGAGTTGCAAACTTCCACAAGTGTGCTATATGATTCACTTTGTCAGACTTAGGAATGGATCTGCCTTGTGAATGTTCCCCTGGAACAGAGCTCCTTCGTAAGCCAGGGACCTGCTGTACTTGTTTGAAAAACTCTCCTACGTGGGAAAGCCAACAGTGTATGGTTTATCTGATTTATTTGAAACTCTCCATCTAGACTAATACAGAACATAGAACTGTAATTTCAGGCGGACACTAAGACACATGCATTTTTCCCTGTATTTCCTTCAGTCACCTGGACCCTCTTCCCATCTTCCTCTTGTCTTCCTTCCTCAAGCCTCCAGGTTTCTGCTGAAAAGGCAGGGGCTGCAGGCAGCAGTGTGCTCCAAGGCCTCAGGCGCAATTCCCAGATCTGCAAAATGTGAAACCAAACAAACAAACAAACAGTCCACCAGGAGAGGCTAGTGAGGAGCTTTAAAGGCTATGGTATATTGCATGTGTGTTAACTTTTTCAGATGGTATAATACCTTCTCCACTTTATAATGTCTTTATTCTGGACCTAGTACCATGGGATCTTTTTTTTTGTAGGTCTTAAGAGGTGGCAGGTTGAACAACTAATTATGAGATATAGCTAAATGGAGAGCTATAAATTTAATTTATTTGTGATATAGGAATATTTTCTTTATCATTGGATTTTTGAGAAATATGCAAGAAACAGAAAAGGAGGTGTATTTTCTGCTCAGTTCCACAAAGAAAATCAGTAGCTGAGGTGTTGCTTAAGTTAAGAATGGATGTTTATAATCTTCAGGCTTATTATTAGAGTAGAATACTGTGTTGATTTCTCAGTGTAGTTTTTTGAACTGCTGTATCCTTTATTTCCATATCTCATCTTGGTATGAGTTGGGAGATATGGCTGCTTCTGGCTAAGTGAGTTAAAACTCCGTAATGACACTGGCCCTTTAGCTCAGGAGAAGCAGGGCTAGAAATCTTGGCTCTCTGAGCTTTGAGTAAGGCAGCTCATGCTTCTGAGGTTCCATTTCCTGACTTGGGCTTGACCAGCTACCGCAGAAGACCTATCAGATTCCGGCTCAAAGCTCCTCCTAGTGACTTCCAAATGTCATTTTGTCTGCCTGCTCACTTGAATGGCCCAACCTTGGTTGTTACTTGTCTCTTAATCTCTGTCATTTTCAGCAGCCTCTTTAGGAAAAGAAGGATTATACGATGTCATATTATCCTCCATGTAACCCAAAATTCTAAGATATTTTGTAGGTAGTAACATCTCATGTACCTTATGCCCCAAGCATAGGGCTGGATATGTGTGAGAAGAAAACAAACAGAAAGAAAGTCGTGGTGTTCTGGAGTTGGAAACCACTTTGGTGGTCATGGATCTTTCTTGCTGATCTCCATGCAGAAGGGAAGGCTGGCAGCTGGTAACTGCACAGCCAGGCAGCTGGTGGCAGAGCCAGGACGATGACCAGGTTTACTGACTTCTGGGGCAAATGCATTTCTCTGCTCTGTATCTTTTAGTGGTTGATTGGAAAACACTGGATTAACATTAACACTAACAAAACTGGCTATGTCTTAATGATTTGTTATGATTTTTTCCAAACAGTTTGCGCAGTGGAATAGTTTGTTCCTTTAATATTAAACTTTATTTCCATATTCATTACTGAGTAATTCAAAATAACCTTATGGATATCTTTTAGATAGTTTCAAAGCATAAAAAATCTATTATAAGTCAGAGCACAAATCTTAGCTTATCAGTGACACATATCTTGATCTAAAGAAATAGATTATTGTTTTAGAAAGAATAAATGATGTGTCTAACATTTTTCTTGGTTGCAGTTAAGAAGAGAAAGAGTTGACTTCAGTGATTGCTCAGGACGGGATCAGTCGGGCCCTGAAGAGCCGGCCGGCGAGTGCAGCAGTGCCAGCTCAGCTGTTTTCCTCCAAATACCACCAGGTAAGCGCACGCTCTGCCCCGCGTTCTGAGCTGTCCCTCAACTGCTGGACTAATACGCCTTCAGATGGCGTTAACTTTCACTTTTTAATTTTTAGGTTCAGACTATAAATAGGTTCCTGAGACTCTCATGTACTAAAAATAATAACTGATATTTCCTCTTGAGAAATTAAACCACTTTGCAGCTATTATTCAAATCAGTTAAAATGAATTAGAAACTCTTCTTAAAATGCTTCATGGTTGTGGCACTTGCCTTGTGACTGGCCCAGGCTGCCGGGGCTACTGTATGCCAGCAGGGGCTCATTCGCTAGCCAAGGACAGTTGGCAGGATATGGACATAGCTGTAGCTGTCGTACGGGCGGGTGGTCAGGGACACAAACACGACGGGCATCTGGAGTGCAGGGTCGGGAGGCTGCGGAAATCCTGCAGCACACAGAGAACGCCTTCCAGAAGGGGCGTACCTGCTTCATGATGTCCACAGTACTCAGGTTGACTTTCTGGCTTTATATAAAGGTGTTGCTTTGTGCCCCTGTGGGGATTATTAGTAATCATCTAACTCTGCAATCCATGAGCACACAATGATTGCGGTAATCTACAGCAGACAGTGAGTGTGTGGCGCTGCGCTCATCTTGCTCCGTATAATCTCTTAGTTTGTCCGAGGTCCAAATTGATACTTTGGTCTCAAGGAGTATGAGGACTTCTGAACATGGCTGCTCCTGTCAAATGTAAAAGGCATAAGGCAGGACTTTGCCACTGTTCCCAGTTCTTTGGGCCATTGTTTAAATTAGCATTTTCCGCATTTCGGTCCCCCTAAAGAGCAGTTCCGTGGCTCACCCCTGTTGAGGCTCAGGGAGTGGGCTCTTAGCCACTGAGCTCTGGACAGGCTTGTGGTAACTGGGCGACCTATTCCTTCAGGTACTGCTGCTGTTAAGCCTCCAGTGCTAATCCCAATTTTAGTTACTGTTTGGAGTGCCAATTAGTGAAAAAACGAGAGAAAGACTTTATCTTAAGCTAAAATTTAATCACTGGCAGTGTGCACTGTGGCTCTGCTTTAAACGCAATCTCAAAAGAGCCATAAGGGCAAATTAGTTTCTTTCTATTAGCTAAGTGATTATGCACCGATCAGGGCGGCGTGCACACACTATTCGGTCTGCAGTCATGTTTGCGAGCTCTTCAGTCCACTTCACCTTCCTTCAGGACGCCGTGAGGGCTGCGGACGCTTCTCTTCTTGAGTGGGCCTGCCAGGGATGTTCAAGCGTGGTCATCGTGGTGAAAGTACCCAAAGTCAGGCTCAGGGCGACTCAGCGGCTGGTAAGCTCTGAGGTCTTTGCGATGCAGACCTTGATCGGAACGCAGCCTCAAGGCGAGAGAGGCTAAAGGTGTTCGGCCACTTTCTGGGGAAGATGCAGCGAGTGGCTGCTCCCTGGGGCCATCCACTGCTTAGCGACAGGGCTGCCAACCCTTGCCGTACGTTTGCCAGAACAAAGACGAAGGACTGCGTGAGCCGGCCCGTGAAGAGACGAGGCTTCCAGGACACTTCCGAGGTTGCGGAAACAGCTCCGACAAACTGGATTCTGTTAGTTTTTCTGGGAAAAGTAATACTGTGGCAAAAGAGTGTATTTTTTAAAAATTTGTTTCTCTTCGTGGAACTTAATTTCTATAGCTTTCATACTGTAATTCTTTTTACAATGCAGCTTACCGTTGCATAAATTCAATTATATTTATTCAAGGAATATTTACTAGCAGCCTGCCGCGTGCTTCAATTTGTAGCAATTCGGTGCCTCAGAAGTGCAAGGAAGAGCGCGGCGTGGGGAGGGCTCCGGCCCAGCGGCGCGGCGGCCTGCGGGGCTTCGGGGGTGAGCGCCGGGTGAGCGTGGGGTCTGCACGCGCGGGGACTGAACCTTTGCTAAGCCGAGGTTTCCTTCTGTATGGACGGGGAGCAGCAGAGCCTAGAGTCAGACCGCGTGCGCTTACCGACTGTGCCCACAGTTAGACAACGCCGGGCAAGGTCTGCGCTGTAGCCGTTCTGCGCTCTCTTTCACCCCTCAAATACCAGCTTGCACGTTACAGCGCTTGTATAAGCTTTAGTAATGCAGCCCCGGCAGCTGGTCAGTGAATAACAGTGTCACCACCATCGTCACCGTCTTCGCCATGAGAGCGAACACATTGTCACCAAGGGCGCTTAATGAGAGCTAATTGGCTCCTTTTAAGTTAGAGTCTAATATGGTAGTGAAACAGCATCTCTTTGATTCTCTGAGTAGCCTCTAAAGGTAGAATTTCAGAATCGGAGCAACTAGGCAGAAAGCACCGTAGGCAAGAGCACCTGCGCAGCACGTAGCTGTTACCCTCCTGGGAACACGCGGAGCCAACACCTCAGAATCCCAATTAACTACTTTCTGTTATCAAGGTTGAACTATGCTGAGTGAGATTTTTTTTTAAACTTTTCCAAAAATTACAGTTGTTCTCCTTTGAATCCTCTTGAATTCTACATTTTTCCTTGAACTAATCTGGTGACACAGTGCGGAAGTGCTGCATGAATTCTGCACATTGCTGCGGCTTTTCTTTGTGCATTTCAAGAGCATAGTTTTTCTTTGCCAATAATAGAATCATTCTTGACACCTGTTTAGTGGAGGTCAGCGATGCCTGCAATTCTAACTCTTTCTTTGTGGCTTCATAATATCTGTTGTTTCTCAAGTTTCTACACTTTATTTCTCACTTCAAAATGCACTTTTGTGCTAGTTGAAAGTCATTATTTTTATTTCTGCCTCCTTCAGCTGTCAGGGTCATTTAGAAATCTAATTTTATCTTGTCCAGGTGAATGACTCGCCCTTCTCTTCCACCCCTGGTGGCCGTGGCATCTGCGGATGTGCCAAATGAAGAGCTTTTTTCCCTCAGATAAGTGATGGTAGACAGTGTGGAAAATCATCCGGCTTAGTAAGGTTGTCCTCATGAGTTTCAGGGATGTAAGTAGCTTCAAATCAATGAAAACAGATAAAAACACTCTTCTGAGCTGTGGGAATTGCAAAGGCTCTGGAGTCAACAAGTTTATTTATACCAATTAAACCTTGAACACTATGCACGGGTTTATTTGTATTTGTTTTTTATGTTAATTTTTTATTTTTTAAAGAGAGTACAAATAGTATAACAGAAATTTGACAAATGATGCAGAATTTTACTAAACAAAATAATAGAAATTTCACAGTATTTGTTGTAATACATAGTGTTGTCTTCAGATTAGTCGTTCATATTACCAGATATATGCATGCAAAATTGGAAGAAAAAGAAAAAAGAAATATATGAGACATTAAGAAGATAAAAAGGAAAAAGAATTGAACAAGGAGTCAAAACAAATTAAGCATTAACTGCTCTTTTCCATAGACTAGCAGTGCAGTTGTCCAAACCATCCTGCTTACCTACATAGATATATCTGTTTTCCCCACTCCCTCTCCTGTACTTCTCCTCAACTCAGTAATCCCTTCCTTTTGATCAGGTTTGTTCCCTTTCCCCATATCTATTGTACCCTTCAGATTTTATTTTTCCTCGCAGGTTCTCCCGCTACGAAGACAATGCCATGTTTGCACGTGCTGGTCCGATTTATTTCACTCCAGCTTATGGTCTCTTGTTGCATCCATTTGCTGAAAAAAGCCTCAAATTTATCCTTTCGATAACTGAATATTACCCCAGTGTGTACAAATACCACATCTTACTTACCCATTCCTCAGCTGAGGGATATATGGGTTGCTTCCAAGATTTAGCCATGACAAATTGCACTTCCATAAACATGGATGCACATACATCACTGTGGTACGAGGTTTTCAATTTTTCTAGAAAAATGCCCAGGAGGGGAGTAGCTGGGTTGCATGGGATCTCCGATCCTAGCTTTTTGAGGACTCTGCATCCTGCTTTCCACAGTGGCTGTACCAGTCTGCACCAACAAGGCAGACGGGGTCCACTTCCACACAGCCCCTGCAGAATCTGTTCTGGGCTGACTTCTTGATGACAGCTGTATTGTTTCAATTTGGTTTTCTCAAATGACCAATGATGCTAGCATTTTTCATATATTTACTTACCATTTGTATTTCTTCTTCTGAAAAATGTATATTTATCTCAGATGCCCATTTTTGGATTGAGTCTTTGAATTTGGGGGTCCTGATTTTTAGAAATTCTTTATATGTTCTAGATAGAAGGACTTTGTCAGATAAACAATTGGCTATACTTTTTTTTTTCAGAATTTGTTAGTTTTCTTTTTACTCTCAGAGATTTCTTTTGTAGTGCAGAAACTTTCAAACAGATGAGCTTTAGTTGGGGAGGTAGCTTGGTGTCATAAGCACCTGCTTGGCAAGTGTAAAGTCACAAGTTCAGTACCCAGTACAACATGGCATGCTGGTCCCGGAAGCTGGGCATGCAACGCCAGCCCCAGGACCAGGCGTGGTGGTGCACACATGTAATCCTAGTACCGGGGAGGCTGAAACAAGAGGATCACTATGAATCTGAACTGTATAGAAAGACCCTGTACAAAAAAAAAAAAAGAGATCCCAGTTGTTGATTCTTTGAAGTATTTTCTGTGTAGTTTGGTTTTTGTTCATGAACTCTCCATCTACCCCTACGTCTTTAAGATTTTTTTTCCAAGCCAAACTGTATCCAGCTTTATTAAAGATACTTTTCATAAACAATCATGCTATTTCAGGCAGGACATGGACACATAATTTTTAACAATATATGACAACTTTCAAACTCCCTTCTTGGATGGACTACCAAAAATCAGAAAGCCACTGTAAAATCCAATGAAGTCTTCAGCTGAGGCTCTGAAGTAGAGAAAGTTTAGAGTGAGTGTTGACACTTCACATTTAGCATGTTGTTT
>NW_004524588.1:26593980-26598667 GCF_000260255.1 Octodon degus | reverse complement strand
GTGGCCACATGTGTAACATCAGGGAATCCCTCCTCCTGGGAGCCAAGAGGAAGTCTCTCAAAACCAGCAGGGACAGGTGCCTTCCTCAGATCAATCCAGCTTTGGAGACGTTGTACTACTGACATGCTCCTTCCCCCCAAAACAACAATGACGTGTTCTGTGTGCTAACAACATAGCTTAAAAAAAGTAAAACAAAATTCTGCATTTTTATAAAACTTGATAAAAATAGTATTTCAAACTGTACAGTCACCAGAAGTACACAGTTAGCAAAAACGCACACACTTCACTTGGCGTCTCCAGCACCTCCAGCTCTTTGTGCCTGGTCTGCTTTGGCATCTCCATGTTCTGCAGGGTTATTTCCACCGTTGCTGGCATCTGCTCTTCCCTTTTTCCCTTTGGGTGTCTTCTCTCCCTTCTCAGGGTAGACACTGCCACTTCTCCCGCTCATGGGCTCTGCAGGCCACCATTATCATGCAGCTCGCCTGTCTTGAAGATTTTTGTCTACGTTTTCCCCTAGGACATTTAGTGGTTCTGTTTTAGTATTTAAATCTTTGATCTATCTTGACTGTAGTTTAGTGCATGATGATAGACATGGGTCTAGTTTTAGCCTTTGGCATGTGGAAAGCCAATTTTTCCAGCACCATTTATTAAAGAGACTATCTTTCTTCCAATGAATATGTTTGGCCCTTTGTCAAAGATAATGTGACTGAATGTGTTTGTAGTTGTGTCTGCATTTTCTGATCTGTTCCACTGATTCCCAGGTCTGTGTTCATGTCAGTACCATGCTCATTTTATCACAGTAGCCTTATAGTATAATTTCAGGTCAGGGATTGTGATACCTCCTGCCTTTCCTTTGTTGCCCATGGTTTCTTTTGCTATTCTGGGTCTCTTTTGTTCCCACATAAATTTTAAGAATGTTTTCTCTAGCTCTGTGAAGTACATTTATAGTATTTTAATCAGAATTGCATTGTATCTGTATAACAATTTTGGGAGTATAGCCATTTTTTCAATGTTGATTCTTTCTATCCAAGAATAAGTAAATATCCTTCCATTTTCTCAAATCCTCTTTTCTCAGAGTACTGTAATTTTCACTGTATAAATCTTTTATTTCCTTTGTGAGACTGATTCCTAAGTATTTCATTTTTTTGGATGGTATTATGGAAGGCGTGCTTTCCCCAATTTCTGTCGCATTGTGTTCATTGTTTGTGTACAAAATGCTAAAAATCTTTGAGTGTTGACTTTGTATCCTGCTGTGTTACTGAATGTGGTTATTAAATCTACAAGACTCTTGGTGGAGTTTTTGGTGTCTTCCATGTAGAGCAGCATGTCATCATACAAACACATTTGGATAAGTGGTGAGAAACATCAGGCTCTTTCCAGTGACACACTGCACCAGCTAAAGTACTCGTACCCAGAAGCTCAACCACCGGAAACATGACAAAAACTTGAAGGTATGCCTTGGGTGTCCTGAACAGACTCTGTTAGGCTTAGAATTGAGGAAGATATCCAAGGACCAGCATTCAGTCTATTATTATTGTTACTACTTTTGAAATTGATGCATAATAATTGTACATATTTATGGGGAACATTCTCTCTCTCTATATATATGTATATATGTATACATAGAGAGAGAGATAGATGGATACAGTACAGTGATTAAATCAGTGTAATTAGCAATCTACCACTTAAAACATTTAAAGAACTTTTAATGTTTTTTGTGGAGCCAGGGATTAAACTCAGGCCCTTGCCAGGCAAGCGGTTATTCAAGTAAGCTATCTTCACAGCCCTTAAAAAACTTTTTGGTAGGGGGAACATTAAGGATTCTTTAGGTATTTTGAAATATGCAATAAATTGCCACTAACTGTAAGTTACCTTATTTTGCTATTTAACTCTAGAACTTATTCTCATCTGACTACATTTTTGTCCCTGATGAGGAGTACCTAATCACACTTTTTTTCATCCCCAATAGGAGAGGTAACCCTCTTTCATCCTCTATTTCTCCTTTTCACATACTATTTTAACCATGCTTTTTATGGTCTGTATTCTTATGATTTGAATCTGAGGTCTGCTTCCTCCTTAGTTCCTTTATTTTATTTTTTATTATTTATTTATTTGTTTTTTTCCATAATTTTATTGAGAAACAAATAGCAATGAGACAGTTTCAAACCAACTTGGTAGGACAGTTTCAATAATTAACATATTGCATACATTCTTCCTAGTGGTTAATTGATGTACAAGATGCGGACATGATATCTTATTTACAAACACCATTAGAACAACTCCCTTTATTCAGTAAGAGAATATAACTATATATCTATCCTAACCACTTTGCATACACAGATACAAAATGGACATTCATCTGTATCCCCTTTTTCTGTTAAGTTCTGTTATTTGAATATTATAGGTGTGTAAACTCAGTAAAATATTCTAAAAGAGTACAGTAGCCCATAATAGTATTGGGTCTTCCGCTTGACTGGCAATGTCAGAAATTGTTGACCTGAGTCCCCCACAGCTCAACGTAACAGCATGGCTTTGCTTCTTATATTTCGTTTTTGTACTTTTCTGCTGGATGGTTAAGACTGAGGTAAAGCAGGACTTATGCAGTAAGAGTTGTAACTTTTGGGTCTGATAAGGTCAGTGAAATTCCCTCAGGATTTATCCTGAGATCCTGTACCTTAGATTGTAGATCCTTTGTAGGTGTCAGCCAAGTGGATGAGTCACGGCCATTGCTTGGCCAATGTGCTCTCTGTGAAAGCCTGAGAGAATGTTTTCTCTCCATGTGACTCTCCTTAGGCACACTCTACATCATTGATCACTTAAGACTCAGGACATATGAGAACTTGTAGTGTAACGTCTTGTAACTTGGTAGTGTCCCAAATTTTCTGATCAAGGAGATTATGGGACCTTTATTTTATTTTAAAGAGGAAAAAAAAACCCCAACAAGAACAAAGTAAAAAGCAAAGCAACATAAAACAATAAAAATGATACAGAATTTCAAATCAAAAACAGAAAATTAACAATGGTTGTTACAGTACATTCTGTTATCATCAAATTTGTTGCTCAGATTACCAGATATAGGCATGCAAGAATGATCAAGCAATCGAACATTAACTTTCCCTTTCACCAAGACTTCATTTTTTCCTTGCCAGTTTCTAGAGACAGCCAGCCACTCACCTCTCAGCAATACCTTGGAAGCACACATCGACCATCCGGAGTCCCTGTTCTCTACCACCTTGTTTTTCTTGGCTCCTTCACTCTGGACCAGGAGTGCCAAGTGCCAGCCAGCTAGCAGCAGCCTTGCCACGGAGTCTGCTGAAAGTGTCCATGTTAATTAAGTCTCAGCCTACTTCCCTTGTCTTTCCATGGACTAAGAGTGACCAACTGTCTGTTCAGTGACTGTGGCAGCTTATCTCTCAGCCTTACCACACCTAAATCATGATGCAATCTATCAAAACTATACAATTTTAGTTTTCTAACTTCCTGAAAATCTTCAAGTATAAGAACAAGCTAGAATGTTGAGGGGAGGTTCTTGATGACCAGTATGGTGATGCCATAGCGTATGTTGATTGAAAAAAATGCCTTCTTGCCAAGGGATACCGAGGGCGTGCAAGTGGGTTGCCCATGACTGAAATGAGAACAGGGCACAGTGTGTCCAGCCAGGTTTGTCTAGTTTTGCTTTCATCTTGTTTTCGGGGTGCTGCCCTAGGCTGCGTATCCCATTCTCACCTTTGTATTACTAATGATTATAGTATCAATGACACAGGAATGATTTTAAAAAGCCTCTATAACATAGACTCCATACTGAGAGATTTACATACTTATTTTAAAACTTGTAACAAATCCCCAATATAGTTTTTTTTTTTTAAATGTATTTGGGACACAATCTCACTACACAGCTTGGACTCATAGAAATCCTCCTGTTTTCAGCCTCCCCAGCACTGGGATTACAGGTGTGTGCCACCATGTTGGGTCTCAGTGGCTGGCTCAGTACACCCGGGGGTGGGGCTGGGCATTGAACTCTGGTCCCTGTGCCTGCCTAAGTAGGAGCTTGTTCCACTGAGCTATCTCACCAGCCCCCCAGTACAGGTTTTGTCAGCCCCTAGCTGCAGAAAAACAAACTGACATACACTGAGGTGGCGTACTTGTGGGTAGTGGGCAGGCAGAGTGAGCTGAATGTGTGTAGACATAGGCTGTGTATGTCCGTGCTCTGTCTTCTGTCTCCTCCACTGTTTGCTACAGCTTGTATAGGGATAAGCTGTCAGTAGTAGATTAAAGAGGACGAGGAGGTGGCTGGTGTCTAGATGACGTATCATTTTGTACAATGAACTTAATGATTTTCCCTGTAGAGAATTAATTAATTCCTTCTTACGTTGGAAGCACATTGTTTGTATTTCAATTCCACTTATCCCAGCCATGATTATGTAGAGGTACACTGATATGCAGCCTCAGGTCAGCCAGCTGTGGGCTCTGGGGAGGCCAGAACTGTACCTGATCTCTGTGTTTTTCACAGTACGTAGCCTATGGGATTGAGTTTACTAAGCACACAGTAAGTATTTGTTGAGTTGATTTGAATTGAGGATTAAATGCATTAATGCCTGTGAAATCCCTGTGCAGAGACGGTGAGATTGCTTGAGTCACTATGTTTAGTGAAGGAAGAGCGATAAAGGAGAGGAGGAGGGAGAGAGCC
>NW_004524588.1:26588021-26592905 GCF_000260255.1 Octodon degus | reverse complement strand
ATACACCATGACCATGTAGGATTCATCCCAGGGATGCAAGGATGGTTCAATATAGGCAAGTCTATAAATGTAATACACTATATCAATAGAACCAAATCCAAAAACGACACAATCATCTCAATCAATGCAGAAAAGGCTTTTGACAAGGTCCAACACTCATTCATGTTCAAAATCCTATAGAAAATTGGAATAGATGACTTCTACCTCAATCTGATAAAATCCATCTATGACAACCCAATGGCTAATGTAATTCTAAATGGGGAAAAACTGAAATCTTTTACTCTCAGATCTGGTACAAGACAAGGATGTCCTCTATCACCACTCCTATTCAATATATATCTGGAATCATGAGTGACAGCCATTAGCTAAGAGAGAGAAATAAAACGAGTAAGAATAGGTAAAGAAGAAGTTAAGCTCTCATTCTTTGCAGATGACATGTTACTTGGAAGACCCAAAAACTCCACCCAGAATCTACTAGAATTAATACAGAAATTCAGTAGCATACAAACTGAATACGCAGAAATCAATAGCATTCCTCTCCATAGATAACAAACACACTGAGAGGGAAATTAGAGAAACAGCATCTTTTTGAATAGCACTGCAGAAAATGAAATGCTTAGGAATTAACCTAACTAAAGAAGTCAAAGATCTATTCAATGAAAATTACAGTACTCTGAAAAAGGAGATTGTCGAAGATTACAGAAAATGGAAAGAAATCCCATGCTCCTGGATAGGAAGAACCAACATTGTGAAGATGGCCATACTCCCAAAATTGTTATTTGGATTTAATGCAATCCTGATGAAAAACCACTGACATATCTCACAAACCTAGAGATATCATTTCTAAAATTTATTTTCACCAGAAAAGACCTAGAATAGCAAAGGCAATCCTGGGCAACAAAGACAAGGCAGGAGGCATTACAATTCCTGACTTAAAATTATACTACAAGTCTACTGTGATAAAATCAGCATAGTATTGGCAACAAAACAGACCTGAGGATGAATGGAATAGATTAGAAGATGCAGAAGGAAGAATGAACACACTCAGCCAACTGATCTTTGACAAAGGGGCCACACATGCTTACTGGAAGAAAGATAGCCTCTTCAACAAGTGGTGCTGGGAAACCTGCTCTCTATACGCTGAAAACTAAAACTTGACCCAGGTCTATCTCCATGCACTAATCTAAAGTCAAAATGGATTAAAGATGTAAACATTAAAACAGAAACACTAAATTTCCTGGAAGAGAAAGTAGGAGGAACTTTTGAAGACATAGGGGGAGGCAAAGAGTTCATGAACAGAAATCAAACTGCATGGGTAATACATGAAAGAATTAACAACTGGGACCTCCTTCTCTTGAGAAGTTTTTGCATTTCAAAAGAGATTACTAACAGAGTGAAAAGAAAACCCACAAATTTGAAAAAAATCATAACTAATAAGCACTCAGATGAAGGTCTTCTATCTAGAATTTATAAAGACCTAAAAAATATTAGGACCCCCAAATTTAAAGACCCAATCCAAAAAATTACTTTAAACAAGAAAATTATGCTTGTATCAGTTAGGTGGATTTATTTACAAATATAAAAATACGAATAGTGCCAACATTGTGACACAGTTGTTATTCATTTGGCAAATAACCTGAAGTCGGCTCTTTTCCGTGTTCAGTCATTGGCAGCAGCATCAAGATGCCAAGCCCATCTCATGGGCTCTCACAATGTTGGCGTCCCCTCCTCAGGCTGCCCACGGCTGGGTGCTGCACTCCGAATGAAGCCTCCCCAGCAGAGAAACGAGGCAGCAGAAGGGGCGAAGGTGACGCCTTGACTATTCCTTCTTAGGACGGAGGGCAAAATCTCTCCAAGCCTTGAGATGTCTCTGCATCCTGGCCTAGACCTGGATCCCTGGGCGCGATCCAGTTCTCTTTGAATGGCAAATAGAAATTGCATGAGTAATAGTCTAGAATAGTCTCTCTCTCTCTCTCTCTCTCTCTCTCTCTCTCTCTCTCTCTGTCTCTCAAACAATCACACAATCATGGTTCTCTTGGTAAGTAAAAAATGGGAAAATGTCTATTATATGCGGAACCAACATGTCAGTCATAGACGTGAACGTGGACAAGCAGTCCGCCTGCCACGTGCTTTGGTCCTGACTCAGAGCAGCCTCACATCTCTGCAGGTGTGTCAGAGAATAATTCTTCTTCATCATGATGTCTGTGCCTGGATAAGCAGCCAGAGGAGTGCCCTTCAGAAAACTGTGCCAATTCTTTTATTATTGTGCCAAGATAAGCTATTTGAGATATTCAGTTCCCTGGTGCTTTCATTTTCTGTGTTCCTGTGCACCATTTTTTCCCCTGTATTTTGAAAGATGCACTTCAAGAACACAGCAGGGCAAGATGTGGAAGCTGTCAGTAATTCCTCAGACTTGGGAATTGTAGTGTGCACAATTGAAGTAGCAGCTGGGAACAGGAAGCGGCTGGAAATCAATCCCGAAGATTATAGCTTTTCGTGAACTGCACGGCTTCAGATCATGAGGACATAGTAGTATTACCTGAAGTTGCATGTCTGTTAATTAAATAAAACAAATGGTACAACAGAGGAGAGGACTGCACACCCTGGAGATGGAATGTATTTGGGGGAATATTGTATATCCACTAATCATATCTGAGAAGAATATTTGGTCAATGAGATTAATAGTGAAGTTCTCTAGTAACATGCACACATCTCTACTGAGGTTAATGACCTCTTTTCACTTGAGTAAGACAAGGAAAAGAAAAAGGATGCTAGAATTTAGAAAAACACAGCTTTGAAAATGATGCATGACAGATGGTGAAAGAATAGTTTTAAAATGCTGGATTTGCGACTATAGGTCTTGACTCAGAGCTTTTGGAAGAGGAGAACTCGTGAGACAGTGCAGGCACAAGAGGGCCCGGGAAGCGGCGGGGCAAGGGAGCTCCGTGAAGCATCCCTTGCGCGGAGCTTGGCCTCGCTGGCGTCCCTCATTCAGAGCTTGTATTCCCTCATGTTTTCCTAGTACTAGAAAATATATCCCTTGACCTGTATGTTGCAAAACAATTTAGATAAAGTGTCTCAATTTTAGATAAAAATCTAATAAAACTTTGTCAAAATAGTTCAAGTTTTGCTCTTTGGGAGTATGGGGAAAACAACTTAAGTCTGGGTACCAGTGAGGACACGCTGGCCGCTGCAGCAGTCCCTATTGTGTGCTTTCTTACCGGGGTCCTGTGTCCATCTTTTAACAATTAAAAAAAATCCTGCTGAACATTCTCAGGATCATAGTTAGGTTAGATACACAGCTACTTTCTCTCAACTCAATGAGAAGAAAGATTTGTACTAACAGTGTTTGGACAGGACAGCATGTCCGCACCTTGTACCATGAATAACCACCACAAAGACAACAGTATGCAATGTAGTAATTATTGTAACTGTCCTACTGACCTGTTTTGAAACTGTCTCATTGCTATTTGTTTCTCAATAAAATAAAAAAATAAACTTACTTATGGAGTTACAGGAGAAAAAAATTAAAAAAAATCTTTCATTTATTTGGTACAGGGTATTGCTTCGCAGCTCGATCTGCAGTGATCCTCCTGTCTCAGCCTCCCCTGCTCTGGGATTACAGGCGTGCCCCACCATGCCCGGTCTGGGTGGCCGACACGGTGCTCTGGGTTCCGGGGCTGGCACGGCATGCGGTGCTGGGGATCCATCCCGGGCTCTTGCACTTGCCAGGCGGGCGCTTATGCCACCGAGCTGTCTCCCCAGCCCCCACGTTCAGCTTGAGTGGGCAAAGGTAGCTCTTTCCTGCAATCCGGGGTTGCGGCGCAGGGGCTGTCGGAGCAGCAGCTACATGGGGAGCTTCACGGAAGAGAGACACTGACCTGGTCGTCGCGCCCCGACCGCCGGCGTCCGGCTCGGATGCGATGTGTGCTCTTCACGCATGACTCACTTCCAGTTGAGGGGAACAGCTTCACCGCCCCAGAAGGAAGCCACGTGTCTGATCCTGGTTATGAGTGGAGGGTGGGAGACGGCAGATGTGCCATGGCCACCACTCCAGACGTCTGCCCCGCCTGCTTGGGCACAAATGCGTGGCTATTTTCCCTACAAGCGACACATGCTTCCTCTTTTCAAATGAGAGACTGTGCGGCCATTCTATGCGTTCGTAATGTTAAGGCAAAGGGTGGCATCTCTGGATAATTCCTGTGGTTTTTGAGTTGCAGGGTGCAGTAGAGCCAGTGTGATTTCTTCATTAGGCCTAGATGTGATCTCCTTTTAATCCATCTATCCTTAAGGTATGAAGATGCTTGGAGTTGTTCTGTCCCTTCCAACCCAGTATTTCCTGAAGGAGCAGGGTATCGGCAGGAAACGCTACTGTCTGGAAATGGAGGGTAATGAAGATGCACAGCAGGCACTGATTCTTAATGGTTCTGTAAATTCCGCCAGGCAGAATTCTCCAGGCCTCCTTGGCCGAGGAGAGGCACGCCCATTGCCTCAGTCCTGTCTCTACTAGGAGGAGTGCCTGGCCTGTCACTCTTTGGGGCCCTTAACTCTCTCCTTTCTAAGGTTCTTTCTCTGTTATCTTCTCTGACTCTACATAAAATGATAAGAAGAGGAGAGGACCTGGGGCCATGGGATCCTGAATAGACCTGGAGCACAGGCCCGGCAAGTGAGTGAGACTACCTGGCGCCCGCGGATCCTCATTCGACCCAGAGTGCAGGCCCAGCTTGGAACCCTTCAGCAGAACTCCCTGCAAAGAGACTAGAGGCAAGACCCACCCAGCTGATTTAGGAGCAGAACATCTTGCCAGAGTGACACAAAGGGGTTCAACTCTAACACCTGCAACAGAAAGAAGTGGAGCACAGCAGCCAGATCCAAACAACACCC
>NW_004524588.1:26566612-26577816 GCF_000260255.1 Octodon degus | reverse complement strand
CCTCCTCCATAGGTTTCTTATCACTTCAGCATTATAAGTGTTTTAAAATCTTACTGGATTCTCTTTTTACTCTCTCTGCCTTCACTTGCTAGTGCACACGTGATAGCTGTGGATCTACTTTTGTGCAATGTACGAATGTGTATGTGCTTGTGCTTGACTTTGAGGGCAGCGAGCCTCACTGTAGACACTGTTTTTCTTTTCTTTCTTTTTTTTTTGTGTGCATTTTAGTACAGGGTCTACACATATCTGACTCATAGTGGTCCTCCTGTTTTCAGCCTCCTAAGCGCTGGGATTACAGGTGCACACCACCACACCCAGTCTCAGTTGCTGTCTCAGTGCGCCCTGGCGGTGGGGCCAGCGCAGCACGGTGGATACTGAACCCCAGGCACTGGGTCTGTCGAAGCAGGTACTTTAGTCCACTGAGCTACCTGGCTGGCTCTGTTTCTTGTTTTCTACTTGAACAATTTTGATTAACTGAAAGGATTTATGGTTTCATCTTAGTGCATTCAGAGACTTTTGCTGAGTATAAGGACCTATCCTTAAATTGATTCTTGCTATTACATTAACTCTTAATTTAAATTTAAGAATTAATTAAATCTTTAATAACGTGTCTTGTGTTTGTCTTGTCCCGTTTAGGACTCAGGAATATTTGTCTCTTCCCAGTCTTACAGGTCTCCGTATGTGTGGCTTTTCGCTAGTCCCTGTTTTGCTGGACTAATTGTATTCTGCTTCTGCTCTTTTCTTTCAATACTTTGTAAGGTGCAATAAACAGCAATTGTGGCACATCGATAATGCTCCAATCTGTCTCCCAGAAATGCAAGTTTATTAGGTCCAGGATCTGCCTTATAAATTACTGTAGTCAGTGTTGTGGTGGTAAATGTTTAATAGCCAGCTCGTCAGGAAAAAACAAAACAAAAATGGCAGGATTTATGGTGTTTCCAAGTTTCAATGGTATAAATTCTCCTGGTTAGGCAGATCCAAGTTGCCAAAATGCTGTATAAAAGTTGGAGCTAAAAAAAGGAGACAGTTTTCTTGGGTGCCAGCCAGCTCTGCAGTGCCCCGATTACAGATGATAATTTTACCAAATGTTTTGCTGTTGCTTAATGTGGGGTGTTGCTCTTCCAGTTCTTTTTCAGGATAGGAAGCCTAGCCCACAAGTTAAGCCATAAAGTTCCAAAATTTAATAGCAATTTCCGCTTTCAAGTTCCCAGTTTTTGTGTTAGTGAAGACAGTTCTGTTATGCCCCAGCAGCAAAGAAAGCCAGTGTCCGAGGAGTTAAAAGCAGAGCGTCTGTTCCCACTCGATCACGCTAGTCACAGGTGCATGGACCTAGGTGTGACTTGTGCACACTTCAGGTCCTGGCCATTGGATCACAGTGCCGGCCCGGCACGGAGGGAAAGGGAATCTGCAGGGTTGGCACCAGCAGTGTGCGTGCGGTCTCAAAAGTGAATTGAGGAAAGGGCGAGGGAAGGTGTCACCCTGCACGTACCTCAAAGGCAGAGAAGAGAAAGCACTTCCTGGTCAGCACTAAGGGCCGTCACGCCTGCACAAGCGCGCAGACGCAGACCGCGTACGAGGATGGTACCCCTGCGGCCCCCGCTTCTGCCTCTCTCTATCCCCCGTGCCCTCCTTTCTTCTCTCCCTTCTCTTCCCCCTCCTCCCTTCCTCTCTCTTCCTTCCTTTTTCCTTCTTTTTTTTCCTCCTGGCCTTACTGTCTTCTATATCTTACATAGAATATATTAATCAATAACAACTAAGAAAATAAATGGCAGCAATCACATTTTTGCCTGGCCCTTCTTTCATGTCACTGTCTAAAAAGTTTGTTGAATATTCTTGTGCTAACTAAGTATCCACTAGATTAAACACACGCACACGCATGCATATTTATGAAATAGCCTAAACAAATTTCTCACATAGAAAGCTCCAAGTGGTAAGTTTTAGAGCTTCCTTTCCTTTTTCTGATATTTGAAGCTTAAAACTTTGTAGCTAAAAACCTGTGTTTCCTATCTATAAGAAAAAAATCACATATTAAGAAATTTATGTAATTTGAACTGCTATGTCTTAATCCAGCTCTGTGCAAATATAATCAGAGTTAAAAAACCTAGAGAGAAATACACTGGCAGATTCTCAGTGGGGTTTTCTGGGTAGTAAGATTAAGTGTGACTTTTGAAACATATTTTTTTCCTCTCAAATTTACTATAACTAGCAGGCATTGTCTATTGGTCAGAGTGATGATGTGTTACTTACATTGTTTTTTTGATTTTAAAATGACGAATCCTTGGCCCTTATTTCTTGTCACTGTAGTTTAATTCTTATTAAATTTTCTTCAGTGTTTCCATTATTGCCTGTATGTATGTCTATCATTTTGAACAATGTGTGCTATGTCCCTCTAGTTAAACTTGCTCTGTGTCCCTCCTTTTGACAATCTTAAAACTTGCCAAAGGAGTAGGCCAAGCAACAAGATGCAGGCAAAATGTTCTTTATTGAAAGGATTTTTTGCCTACTCAATCAGTTGAGAAAAATATCACTTTGTCATTTCTTCTCACCTTTACTCGGATTGACGGGACTTGCCACTGTAAAGCCGTCCCGCCCAGTGCGTGCCTGCTCAAGCCGTCCCGCCTAGTGCGTGCTGGCTTCCGGGGCTGCTCTCCTGGGGATGTTAGCTGAGCAGGCTCCTGGTCTGCCCTGTGCCGCACTGTGCAACCAGGTCTTTGCGCTGTGCCTGCTGTGCCAAAGGCGCTCAAGTATTACTTACTGCATGAATAAATTACAGTGTACCGCAATTTATGTTTGTCAGCATACGTGGTTATTCAAAAGTATAAAAAGGAAAAATTACATCTGTTGGCAAGAAGAAATCTTCCCAAGACTTACACGTCGGAGAGGCCATGTCAAACACTATCTTAAACACTGTCAAAGGCTTGCAGAGAGAGGGTGACAAGATGCAAGAGCTCTACAGGTGCAGGAGTAGCTAGAGGGATGACTGGCAAGCTGAACAATGAGCCAGCGGTTCACACACTTAGCAACCTGCTTGCGGGCATCCTTTGCCAGGAAAAATGATCCCCTGTCCCCGCTGTATCTATAATCCAAACACATCTCTTGATGTTGTGTGGATTTTCTCCTGTCTGCTTTGTTATTCTACAGTATGAGAATATGTGTGTATACTTGGGAAGAGGTTTTTGAAGATCTAGAAGGCATCATTGTTCCCTTTGAGGGAACACAATGCTAGTCAGGTACAACACTCGCTCCTCTGCTGCAGGTGTTTATGAACCCTACAAGCTCAGGTGACCCATACATACCATGATGGGTAATGAAAGGGTTCATTTAAAAAGCACCCTGAGAACAATGGAAAGGTGATTTCAGTGGGAATATGATGGATTTGGGGTGCAGCTCAGCTGGTAGATTGCTTGCCTAGAGTGAGTGAAGCCCAGCATTTAATCCCAGTACTGGAAAATGAAAGAAACCCCAATCACATGTCTGTTACAGAGAGAATTGTTAGGAAAAAGTCAGCTATTGAACCTGACTTCAGTAATGGTTGGAACAGCGTTGTCTTACCCCATTTTATTTGTTTGAACAGAATTCCTGAGGTCGGGTGCTTTATAGAGGAAGGAGGCTCCTTTAGAGCATGCTTCTGGGTGTTCTGGAGCACGGCACTGCGCGTACAAGAGGGTGGCGTCCCCGTAGCCTGCTCGCCTTCCTCTAGGCTCCATCTGATGAGGATTCTGCCACTTCCCGGCACTGTGACCCTGGGGACAAAGCTTCCAGCACATCAACCTTTGGCAAACAACCCACACCTAAGACGTGGCAAACATCATCCCAAATGGCTTTAAAATTTCTAGTTAGTCTGACTGTAGACTTTTCTTTTAATTTTCTCATGAATATTATTTGGTAAGACCCAGGCTTTCCATGTTAGGCAGGACATCCAATAGGCAGCCTGTGACAGCTAGGATGCAGGCCGGCTTGTAGCCTGGCACTGTTGGCCCACTCTTGTGTGCCCCCTTGTGAGAAAGCCACTGTCTACGAGGAGGGAAGGGAAGCTGGGCTGTGCATACCAAGATATGGGCAGATCAGCAATGTAAAGCTTTTTAATAAAGGGCTAAGCCACAGACATAGAATTATGGATCTCCTTTTTGGGTGAAGGGACATTTTGGTAGGAAACTTGAGAAAGCTACTTTCTTCAACTCTTTCTCCATCTCCCAAGCACTATCATTCATGAAGATGAGCTCTGGCACAATTGGCCCTTTTGTGTCATGTTTGCAGAGCAGCCTCCCAGGGTACTGTCACAAAGGGGGGCCCTGCTGATGCTCCATACCCACCCTTTGCTCATTTCCCTTTTGTGTTTGCCTCTATCTACAACGAAAGTCCTACAATTGTTTGTTTCTTTCCGAGTGTAAGTCCCATATGGAAAGATTAGATCTTCATGTCTGCTTCATTCATGTTTCTGTTCCACAGTTCTAGGACAGTAGGTGGCACATGTAGATATTTATTTAGTATTTTTGAGTCAATCAGTTAGTTTATATGTTCAGTTGGCATGATCCTCTGAAGTGGCCTCATTGGATGACATGAGCTTGTTTCCGTGAGGCCACTGTCACTGCAGGTCTGCCTAGAGTGGCTGCCTTTCCTCCTCAGCACCTGTAGGGTGAGGCTCCTGATGGTGAGTTTTTGGGCAGCTTTCAGAACCCAACACAGAAGCAGGCACTTCCCGGGGTGAATGAAAGAATGGATGGGTGGAATCCTTTGGTGGCCTCTTTTGTTCAGAATTGTATTCAGAAGCAATCTAAAGCCTAAATCAGCATGATGGTTTCCTCTATGTTTCTTTCGATGCAAGTTTCTTGGCCCACACCATAACTTTCTTTGTAGGCAATGCTTCATATACTTGATATTAAGTGAGAAAAGAAAACAAACATCACTAAATTCCATCAGGTGACAGTCTCATAAAATGTGACTTCAGTCTACCATCTTGGGACATATTTAGGTGATGAGCATTTAGCAAGCTGCTGTGAGTTTTGGTGTAATATATCGTATGGACTAGCTGAGAGTTTAATCTTTAAAGCCCTGGGGAAGAGTGCAAAAATAAAATATCAGCAATCCATAATGACATCCCTGACAGTATTTTGCTTGAAATCTGATTTCCAAAACACCCCTGCTCCTAATATTAATGGTCTTTTATTTTTAACTAAAATATCAGGTATGTAAAGGAAGTGTAAACTGCTTCAGTGTCCAACCAACACGATTCGTCTGATTTCTGCTCACTGCTGACAGTAGCACATTCATACTTCATGGTTTCTGAATTCAAGGCGCTGTATTGTCCAGATGTGGTGGGCTGCTTGCAGGCCCGGATGATAAACAGCATTGCTCCTTGAAGTCAGAAGGCAATGCTGAAGAACAGTCCATTCAGCAGCAAATCAAAAGACTTATTTAAGTATGAAAGTCATGTCAACCTTTCCTGGGTAGCCCCGGTGTTGGAGAGTTACATGTAGGAAAAGTAAAAAGGATTATAGAAAGGAGGCCATGCGTGCTGTGGCGTGCAAGGACCACGGTGTAAAGTAAGGGGAGCGACGTACACTTCAGAACTAGTTTCTGAAAACAATATATAACTGAAAACTCAGTATCACAGCTCACAACCCCACTTCAGTTTTTTGAAATAAAAAGCAAGTGTACAATTTTGGAAAGCTTCATAATCTTATAAAAAGGTATTTATTGAAGACGTAATAGTTTTAAATTATTATAGGTTCCCTCCTATGAGTTTTCTAGAGACAAGGCTATAAAAACACAATGTCGACGTGAATGTTCTTACTGCCACGTGATTTCCTCTGCTGTGGAAAACTTTCCGGTGCTGCTGCCCTTGGCCGCCTTAGACGTGGGATGCTACATGATAATGGGCCAGTGCATGTTTGAATGTTTCGAACAGGCAAGGACCTCCATATAAATTCAAGGTATGGCATTTTTCTCATTTTATAAATGAAAAGAATGCTGTTTCTCCTCTCCTTGAAGTACAATTTAAAGACTGAAAAGAATATTTGGTCTTTAATCTTGCAAGCATGCCTATAAAGTGGACGGTAGGGATGCTGCGGAGGGAAGAAGCTCTTGGTTCGGGCAGTATACCCTGCGGACTTCTTTATCATCATCTTGATGTGTTTATACTTACCTTTCTAAAGAAGCAGTAACTGTATTTTGTTAAGTTGACATTCAAGCTGTGGCCAGAAGTGAGTACAGGCTCAGAATCTGAGGCAAAGTTTACAAATTAAAGCAATATTTCCTTGTGTCATAAAGCAAAGTCAGTTTTAAATCATGTTCCTTGGATATCCCTGTTAACCACATCTAAGATATCTTTATAGTTCAGACATTCTGGTCTTTCTTTTATGAATTAAATCTGTGGAGATTGTCTTACAGAATCCATCAACTTCATGCTGCTTTATTTTGTTTGTTTCTCCATGTGAGCTTTTTATGTACCTGGTAGGGGATCTTGCTACACAGCTTGGACTCATAGTGATCCTCCTGTTTTCAGTCTCCCCAGCACTGGGGTTGCTGGAGTGTGCCACCACGCCCAGTCTCAGTGGCCAGCTCAGCATGCCTTGGGGGCGGGACCAGCATGGCAGGTGGTGCTAGGGATCGAATCTTGGTCCCTGTGCTTGCCTAAGTAGGCGCTTAGTCCACTGAGCTATTTCTCCAGTCCTCCATGAGGGCGGTTTTTACATTCCAAACACAACTGTTTTTTTTTCCCCATAATTTTATTGAGAAACAAATAGCAATGAGACAGTTTCAAATCAAATTGGTAGGACAGTTCCAATAATTAACACATTGCATACTCTTTTCCTAGTGGTTATTTGCTATACAAGATGAAGACATGATATCCTATTTACAAACACTATTAGAACAAATGCCTCTATTTATTAAGAGAATGTAACTATATATCTATCCTAACCACTTTGAATACACAGATACAAAATGAACATTCATCTGTATCCCCTTTTATCCAAGGTGGATGTAAAACAGAATTTCTTAGAAGTTAAAGGGAGTTAAAACAACACTCACACTCACACACCAACAGATTCAGGATTTTGTTTTATTTTAAGAAATGCTGGATCTTGTAAGCTAAGCAAGTGTAGTGCAGGGCTTTAGAGCTTCTGGTGCAAGTGATTAGCTGCTGTGGCTCAGGAGTCAGGCTGCCTCAGTTCACATCGCGATTGCACGGAGTGTGTGAACTTGTGTCCTGGATTCAGGTCTAATGGTGGCGTTACAGGTCACATGAGTGTCCTCCACAGTTCAGGTGCTGAAGGCTGGGTTCCCAAGGTTCTGCTGTTGGGGGGTGTTGTGGACCTCAAACATGGGATCCTGTGGGTGGTCCATAGGTCACGGGGGCTGTGCTCTTGAAGACGGCTGTGGGACCCCAGCCCTTCCTGCCTGGCTTCTCTTTTCTGGCTCAGGAGAACGGTTTCCTCTGTGATGTGGTGCTCCCCTGGTGTTCTTCCTGGCCATAGGCTTGAAGCAGCAATGACAATCAATGAATAAACTGGAACCTCTAAAACCATAAGCCTTGATAACTCTTTTTTGCTTTACAAATTATTTACTTCAACTATTTTGTCATAGTGGTAGAAAGCTGACTAATGCACTTTATGTATTTTAGGCTTCTAAAACTATAAAATGGATTATCTCAGACAGTTTCTATGAAGCATTAATAAATGGATACACGTATAAGTATTAATATGCAAATATTTGTACCTAAAGAGGAGTTTATTGTGCACATTCCATAAAGACATTCAACCATGGAATACTTTCTTTTTCTACTACATGACAAGTGTTCTGGAAAATATTTTCAGGGACAGGTCCTTAGGCAGCTTTCTGTGACTGCTGATACTTAACACATTCTTATGATTGGTCCAATATCTTTTCACTCTAATTTTCTTCAACTTACGTGGCAACTTTTGATCCTGTGATAAAATGAATATAATAGAACAATAAATGTCCAGATACCGTTCACCCTATTTAAAAACTGCGGTTTGTCTTTCTTTTACACATGCTCACTGCCTTTCAGGATACAGACGTGGGGACCACTTCATGTGAACTCCAGAACTTTATGATGCTTTAATCCAAACTACTTCCTTTATCCCCTAAGAATAATGAAAGTGGACTGTGACACTTGGGAAAATAACCATAATAATATGCCATCTAATCAACATTTACAATTTATTCTCAGACCCCCAGTATCTTTTATAGAAGCTTCAAAAATTCTAGGGTGCAACGAGGTGCATATATTTTGCCTCTCTGACATCTCTGTCTCTGTCTCTCTGTCTCTCTGTTTCTATGTCTCTGTTTCTGTGTGCCTGTCTGTCTGTCTGTCTCTCGTCTTATTTTTCTGACACTGCCTTTTGAAGTGCTCTGGCCAACTGTCTTATAGAAAGTGTCTTGCATCTGGTGCTTTTCTTCGCAGTGTTGATTGGCTCATTACTCTGTCTTCTATCTCTGTCAGAAATTGAGAGTTAGGTGTAGAGCTTTGATGAGGTAACAGTCGAACACCTTGACTAGAGTGCTCAGTTACGCTCCTCAGGCAGAACTGCTAAATGCATGCAACACACCTTCATTCTTTTTGCATCCCCCAACCCACCTCTTCCCTTCCCCCATCTCTTGGTCCCCTTCACTTTTGCTAAGGATCCCTCTTTCTGCTTCCTTTTATCTTTTACTTTGCTCTTTAATTTATTTTTATTTTGTTTCTTGTATAAAAGAACTTGTCTTGTAGTTAGGCCTGTGTGTCTGATTTGCTCCCACCTAGTTTTGTGATCTCAACGTGCACGCATCTTTCTACAGAGGACTCACGCTTGTCTTTCTCATTGGCCAGCCACGTTTCAGCAATGCCTTTGGTATGCATTTAGAACCTTTGCTTGAATCATCAAGTATTGTACTGGGTCTCGAAAATGATAATGTTTTTCTCATTGTGTCGTTCCTTGGACCTTTATTAGCCGGCACTTTCTGTAGGGATAGTCACACTATCTTGACTGACACACGACCTAAAGTGCGGGAATGGAGTGTGTTGAAGAGCAGACACCTCATTGGACAGATGAGACTGCTTTGTGAAAAATTTCAAACAAAAACAAAAGAGATTTTCAAATTAGACAGGGCTAACTATAAGAGCCTAAAGAGGACAGACAAACAGAAAGATAGACAGTCAGATGGACAGACACAGAAACTGAGAGATACAAATTTATTATGTGAGTGTCTTCTGGGTAAGTTCTCTGGGAAGGCACCAATAAATCCAGTCTACTTTTATCAGTCCTGTAACTCTCTTGTTTCTTTGGTTCCTTTTTTGTTCTGTCATTTTATTAACCACATTCCTTCCCCTTGTTACATTCATATTCTTTATCTTTTTTTCTGAAGATGCTGCGCATAAGGGTAGCCTGGATCTCTCTGCCTCATGTAAAATCTTGGAACTTTGGGCACACAGCAGAGAGGCAAAGCTTGAAAATACACAAGAATTAGGAGCTTTCACAGGGCCAGAGACAGGAGAGCAGGGTTTGTGTATCAGAGTTCGGGTGTTTAATATCTGACACACCAAAACAGAGTCAGGAGGAAAGTTTAACAGAAATGTGTGCAGGACAAAATGACTCCCAAGGGACAACAAGCACCTGCAGCGATGACAGGCTAGTCCCTGTCAGCTCCTACATCAGGAGGAGGTAGCGGGTGGTAAAGGTTTTTCAAAAAGCAATAGATTAGACAGAACAGGACAGAAAATCTTAGTCCTAGTGGACAGGGAGCTTTCAGTACATATTGCAACTCTGATTTTGCCTATGTTCTTACCTTCTGAAATATGAGTTCTGTGAGGATAGAAATAAATATTGTCTAACTTTCTTGTTTCATTGGCATAAATAGTGCCAGGCATACAGGATGTCTCCAATATTTATTTATTTGTTTATTTATTTAATTTTATTTTTTGATACAGAGTTTTGTTACACAGTTTGGGCTCATAGTGATTCTCCTGTCTCAGCCTCCCTGGGCTAGCATTACAGGCATGCTCCACCACGGCAGGTTCCAGGGTCAGCATGGCAGGCCATTACAGGGATCAAACTTGGGGTCTTGTGCTTTCCAGGTAGGTGCTTGTGCCTCTGAGCTCTATCCCCAACCTGCAATATTTTTTAATTGAATGAATGACTTAGTGAATGAGTGGACGAATGAATGGATGAGTGAAAACACTCGGAGGAGTCATTGTGAGTTTCTTGGTCTTGAAAAATCCAAAAGCAAATTTTAGTTTCTTTGTCTTACTAATGTCTATCAATCCCATGAGATCTCATTATTTTATTTTTAGAAAAAAATAGTTAGTGAGAATATTGTGCAAAAAGATTCATTGGGACTTGAGGGTGAACACATTACTTATCAAATGTTAACACAGCAACTTGAGGATACGGAGCGAATCTGCTGAAGTCAACTGGCCAGTGCAGCTGGAAGCAAGAGCCAAGCAGCTGTCTGCTAGCTGTGCTCTGCAGGACCTCAAAAGCGTTGTCCACTGTTGACTTCTATAACCGATTAAACAAGCCCAACACAACAACAGTTGACCTTGAAAATCGGTGATTGCCTCCCTTTGGTTAGTATTTGTTATTTCCTGTGTTTAGCTGTCCCCGCAAAGCCTCAGGCACTCAGAAGTGGGCTTCTTCAGGAGGTGGCTTGGTCTAGACGGCAGCACTGGGACTGACGCATGGTGCCATGCCAGGGTTCAGGACGCTATAAATAAGGGTGTGAGCGCTGCTTATAAATAGCTCGCATACGACAAGAGGGACAGAAAGGGCTGTGGTCATCCTTTGCTGCCTTGCTGTTTCACCTGCCTTGGGCTGTTTTTCCTCTGCCATACTGCCTTACCTTGGAGCTAGCTGAGTATGGACTGAATCCTCTACAAACCGTGAGCTGAGTAAGTCTTTGCTCCTTTAGCCTTGGGCATCAGGTATTGCATCTGAGCAGTGGGAGGGCAAGTGCTCCTGAGGGCGGCAGAGCATGGCAGAGCAGCCACCCTCTGATGAAGTGCCATGCTGCCAAGGCCCAGCTGCTACTCACTGGTCGGACCACGTGGTGTTAGCTAAGAAATTTTTTTCCCCATAATTTTATTGAGAAACAAATAGCAATGAGACAGTTTCAAACCACATTGGTAGGACAGTTTCAATAATTAACACATTGCACACATTCTTCCTAGTGGTTAATTGCTGTACAAGATGCAGACATGATAT
>NW_004524588.1:26564794-26565399 GCF_000260255.1 Octodon degus | reverse complement strand
CATATAGTTGGTCAGGGTGAAAATCTTTCCAATTAACCGCTAGATTCAAAAACCTTCTGGAAATTCTCAGGATATTGCCATGCCCATCTTCTACATATAAATGTATGGCTTGTCACTGTCATGTTTCCTAGCTCTTCTCCTTTCTCTCTCTTAATTAGTTAGTCCACTAGTCCTTGGTTTCCTTTTACTTGTATTATATCTTTCTATCTGTATTTCTTCTTTTGAGTTCTTACACTAGGGAGACTATATGATACACATGTGTGTCTAGTTCATTTCACTTATTAGTATATGTTCAAGTGGCATCTACTTCAATATAAAGTCTTCGAGTTCATCTTTCTTTATAGCTTGGGAATATTCCATTGTATAAAAACCCACATCTTTCTCAACCATTCCTCAGGTGATGGGCATCTTGGTTGTTTCCAAGATTTTGCTATCACTAATTGTGCTGCTATAAAAATAGGCACACATATATCCCTATGATATGATGTTTTCAGATCCTCTGGAAAAATTCCCAGTAGAAGAATAGCTGGTTTAAAGGGGATTTCCAGCCCAACTTGTCTAAGGAGTCTCCATACTGATTTCCATAACGGTTGCACCAGTCTACA
>NW_004524588.1:26564153-26564694 GCF_000260255.1 Octodon degus | reverse complement strand
ATAAATGTATGGCTTGTCACTGTCATGTTTCCTAGCTCTTCTCCTTTCTCTCTCTTAATTAGTTAGTCCACGAGTTCTTGGTTTCCTTTTACTTGTATTATATCTTTCTATCTGTATTTCTTCTTTTGAGTTCTTATACTAGGGAGACTATATGATATACATGTGTGTCTAGTTCATTTCACTTATTAGTATGTGTTCAAGTGGCATCTACTTCAATATAAAGTCTTCGAGTTCATCTTTCTTTATAGCTGGGGAATATTCCATTGTATAAAAACACCACACCTTTTTCATCCATTCCTCAGGTGATGGGCATCTTGGTTGTTTCATAGATGTGGCTATCACTAATTGTGCTGCTATAAAAATAGGCACACATATATCCCTATGATATGATGTTTTCAGATCCTCTGGGAAAATTCCCAGTAGAAGAATAGCTGGTTTAAACGGGATTTCCGGAATGTGACAGAAATTTCTATTCTGTGGGAGAGGTGTAGGGAGGTACTATGGAGTGATGGGAAGTGTCCCAAGATGGTGAAAAGGGTGT
>NW_004524588.1:26546534-26547098 GCF_000260255.1 Octodon degus | reverse complement strand
TTCCAGCTGTGTGATTCCCAGTTTGTTCTGTGTTAACGTTCTCTGCACTTGCTATGGGTGGGCTTGGGTTCTGAGATTGCATTTTGTCCTTGCTCATTGTCATTTTGTGTAGCACTGTCTTCTGACTTTTACTGTAGATCTTTTTTGCAGTTATAACCTTTGCACCTACTGAAGTTCAGGTTCAGATCTACAAAGTTTGGATTTATCCAGCTGTACCTGGCTTGGGTCTGGCTGCTGTGCTCAATGCCTTCCTGCTGCTGCCCTTGGGGATGAACCTGTTGTGCCCCTCTGGCAAGATGTTCTGCTACTGGACTAACTGGGGGGTTCTGTCCCCTACACTCTCTGCAGGGATTACAGCTGCATGGTTTCACCCCAGGCCAGTATGCCAGGCCTGAGCTGAGTTTGGAGGGGACAAGGTGGAGTAAGGGGGTGAGGCAGCTCTCCCATACACTCACCTGGCCTGGACTAAGACTGGACCTGGGGGTTTCCGGAATGTGACAGAAATTTCTATTCTGTGGGAGAGGTGTAGGGAGGTACTATGGAGTGATGGGAAGTGTCCCAAGA
>NW_004524588.1:26541414-26545059 GCF_000260255.1 Octodon degus | reverse complement strand
AAGTTATAAACATTGATTTAAATAAACATTTTAGGTTTGATGAAATAAATAAAGCTATTGAAGCCACCAAAATGTGAGATAAATACAGTTGGGCTTTTTTGAGTAATCCCAAATGTTGATCCTGGCTGAGGAGAGGGCTCAGTAGAATAAGCGCTTCCTTGGCAAGTGCAAGGGCCTGAGTTAAATCCCTGGTTCCGGAAAAAAAAAAAATGTTGGTCCCTCAAACACGTAGATGTACTGTAAAGATTGCTTCAACTTAAAAATTCCAGTCTCCTCACACTGACCAATTAGTTTGACTACCTGTCTTTCACTTCACGGTCTTAGGAAGACCATTTCCCTGAAAACAATGAAAAAGAATGTGTATATATGTCTTACATCTATATATTACATATATAGATTTCTGTCTACCCTCTTGAGAAGTGCTTACTAGAAAAATCTTTTCAGAAAGCAGTTCATTTCCTTCCTAAATTGTTTGAAAAACATTGTTTCTAGATCTCAGATCTCACAAAATATATTTCCCTTGTTACTCAGCAAGCACTTTGTTCTTCAGTGTTTCTGTGAAGCATTTAGGAGTCTGACATAAGATGTGTGTGAAATGCTCAGATGTTGGCAGATATAATATAGCTATCGTGATTGAGGCCAGAGAAGAAAATCATTTTTCAGGCCCCTTCAGGCCCGTATGCGAGACGTTCTGCACTACACTCTCAGAATCACGCAGCTTCACACTGAACTTCACTGAGTGTTACCAAGTTCATGAGCAGGCCCAGAAATATTTTTTTGTAGAAATAAAATTTAGCCATATCTTGTCTAGTGTCTTTTCAGACAATTAGAATTAGATGGAAAGAAATCATTTAGGGGTACATACTTCAGTAAAACAAATTTTGTTGAAAGTATGTATAAGAAATAAAAACAATTATCCAAGCAGATGTGTACTTTGTACTTGTCTGATGGGTGAGCCTTAGAGGTGTACTCACACGGTCAGATATTTATGAAAGCAGAAATGCCACACGTTCCAATTCGCTAGATCTAACCACTGCCTCTCTTGTCACCTGTGAAATGAGCATGGTAGAGTGATTTCCTAAACTTGGCAACCTTGTGAAAGTCACCTGATACATTGATGAGTTATGATGCTAAAAGAAAAAAACCAAATTTTTAATACTATAAACTAAAAAAATACTAAATTATCTTTCCTACATTCCAAAAATATTAAAATAATCATTTTATGAAGAGTTAAAAACTATGTAGCCAAAATAGGTAGGAAAAAGACTCCAAGTGGTGCATGATGAAATTAAACAGAAAGACTTGTCATTTTTTTCTTATTTTGTAATATTGATAGTATATGTCAGAGTCTGAGTATATGAAATGTATGATGGCTAAATTTCTCACTCCATGTAAATAACTCACTCCATGTTTTTGAGATTTACCCCTAATGTTACAGAATGTATAGCTAATTTCTTATTGATAAATAAGATTCTTCAACAGACATTTGGGTTATGTCCACTTTGACATGTGATAAGAAAATGCTATTAATGTCCATGTTTTTATGTGGCCATGTTTTAATTTCTCTTGGGTAAGTAGCTAGATGTAGAATTTCTGAGTCACATAGATAGTATGCACATAAAATTTATCTTTAGTTATTTTGTGGCATTATTTTACATCTATGTCAATATTTTATATATTCACTCAGTAAAATAACTATGGAGTTCTCTGTGCATAATACCAGAAAATCAATGGAACAAAATACAAGTCTTACTCTAAAGGAAATGATGACCAAAACATCACGGATCGAATTTCTCAGGGTCAGTAGTCAGGAAAGTCTTATGCTGGACACAAGTACTTGATGAGGGATGTAGCTGTCGCAGCGGGATGAAGCGAGTTTTCATGTGAAGAGAAACAAATACCTGAAAGCATAGAATACCTGGGAGGCCAGCAGTAGTTTGATGCTGTAGGGAAGCTAAGAGTACTGGGTGAGGGTAGAGGCAGGCTGAGCAGTTTAACGAAGAACTTCAATATGATGCAAATGTGTTTTTGTCTCAGTGTAGCCTCACTTTACTTCTGTAAAGCTAATCAGTCTTCCTGTGTCTGCAGAATACTTGCGGCATGTTTATCTCTGATACGTTGTGCTACTCTGTGTCTCTGCCTCTTGTTCTATATGGTGAGTTCCCATGAGATATCTTCACTATATTCAGCGCTTACAGTGGTTGGCCCTTTTCAGGGCATTATCAAATTAGAGTTTATGCATGAATGAATAAACAAATGAGAATGGATGATATTTCTGCATTATCTGGTGCTGAAGAGGAACATGAATAATTTCTTATCAAAGAAAGACCTATTAGACAACCTTCTTGAAGGCACATTAGAAATACATATTTATTTCTCTACTGAAACAAGATCATACATATAATTGTCTTATGAGTTTGATTTATTAATTTCAATTGTTTTTATGATCAATACTAATTTCATGGCCTCATTGACTTTGGACTTCTCTGCATGGATGGATGAGATAATTGAAATGAATGAGTCAACTTTTCTGCAGTTTGCTTAATTTTGTGATAAAATTGACCTTAAAATTGTAGTGTTGGAAAAACTGCCTTGTTGAAAAGAATCTAGGAATCATGAGTACTGTGAATTATTCATTTTGAGCCAAATATTGATGCTGTATTTTCTAATGGTTGTTGTTTTCACTGTGCCATATCTCCTAAAATTCCATTATCTCTATGATCTTTATTTACACAAGTCTAAACAGATCAGCAGTCCATCTTTATTTATGAAATGTGGCAATTTGTTATAATAATAAATAATATTTATTTGATTTTCCATTCTCTTTAGTACTGGTAAAATAAATGTTCACTGAAAGAGGAACAGATCTTGAAAAATAAGGACAGCTGTTTAGAAAAATACTGGGAAAGAGGCAATTATGAAGGAGATGTGTTCTGAATTATTAATGTATGGAAAGGGGAACAATCATAATTAGGCAGCTAAAGCAAAGGACTTCTGAGAGTGAAGGGCCAAGTGACCGGGCTTGGGGCATTATGCGCGCTGTAGGGGGCATAGGAAAGGGTTATCACCCTCGCTGAAAAGTCTTTGCAAATGTTTAGTGTCATATTTTTATCACTTTTTATCTCTGCTGCTTGGGATGCTAGGCATAGGAATATCAGAAACTCTTCAGCACTTAAAAAGTACTTCTGCACGCGCTGCCCTGGTATTTACCATTGTAATCCAACAAGGGAGAGGTGACTTTTCAAATTGCTGTGGAAGTATTAGGAGCTACAGGCGGCGATGGGCATGCTGGTCGGCTTGACTGTGTTAGTTATTTCTCTATATAAGATATCAAAATATTATGCTACATTCCTTAGGTATATTTCTCAAAAGCAAAAAACACAATAGAAAAATGGAAATGAAGCGATGACAGTGACATAGGGACAGTGGCCACGAAGGTGACAACACAGCATAGATGGTTTGGAATCTCCCATTGGGCTACTCCTCCTGTGACGCGAGAGGAGCGAGAGCTTGGTTTTCTTCCGGTTTTCATTCTTGTAGTGATGTATTCTTCACAGGCTCACTGTGGCCTGCAGTGGTGCTTCTGGTGCTAGGAATGCAGTGGTGACCGCGATGCACTTGGCTCCTGGGAATGCGGTGGTGACC
>NW_004524588.1:26534600-26541229 GCF_000260255.1 Octodon degus | reverse complement strand
CGATGCACTTGGCTCCTGGGAATGCGGTGGTGACCGCGATGCACTTGGCTCCTGGGAATGCGGTGGTGACCGCGATGCACTTGGCTCCTGGGTCTGAGAGCGAAGACGAGCAGTCCGATATTAGGAGGAACCACTACTACAGCGCTGGGTTCCAATAATAATTGTGTGATTTTAGTGTGGCTGGTCAAGTGCACATTCCCCAAAGGATGATTGAGCACGTACTGCCATATCATATGTCTTTATATGTACAGTTTTATACTTTATTTTTTTGTGGAGCCGGGGATTGAACTCGGGCCCTTGAATTTGCCAGGAAAGCGCTTATTTAATGAGCTATCTCCCTGGGCCCCTACACTATTTTTAGTTAATTAAACAGTGTTTTTCCTTCCTGCTTTCCTAATTTCCAAGCATAAATTTGTTTTGAGAAAATGCTAATAATCTTTATATATATATATATATATATATATAGTATTTGAACTCAGTTTCTAATCCTAATTTCCCTTTTGAAGTATTTATTTATTTTTTGTATTTATGACAGGGTCTACAGGGTCTACAGGGTCTCACTATGTAGACCGGACTCATAGTGAGTCTCCTGTTTTCAGCCTCCCAAGTGCTGGGATTACAGGTGCGCCATAATGCCCAGTCTCAGCGGCAGTCTCAGCGTGCCCTGGCAGTGGAGCTGGTACTGCATGCAGGGGATCAAACCCTAGCCGCTGCACTCTACCTAAGCAGGCACTTGAGTCCACTGAGCTGTCAGGCCGGGCTCTTTTGAAGTACTTAAAAAATGTTTTAGAATTCTTTTTAAAAAAGCAATTTCAGTTTTATTGATCTGCAGAGCTCGAGTTTTCAAATGTACAGATAGTCATTTAAATGATTCTTGGTAATAAGTGTTTCACAATTAAAATGCCTGGAGAGTTATTAAAGAGAAAATTAAATTTTAAAATGCTTGTTGTGATATTAAGAAAGCCACTGTAATAATTTGGGTTTGTGTATTTGAAGAGAATGCACAGTTTTGTATCATTCTTTCTTTTTTATTTTGCAAGCTTTTATTCAGAAATAAAAGTGTAAGGCTGGGGATGTAGTTCAGGGGCATCGTGCCTGCCTGGCAAGTGCAAGGTTCTGAGTTCAATTCCCAGTAACCACGAAAGAAAGAAAGAAAGAAAGAAAGAAAGAAAGAAAGAAAGAAAGAGCCAGACTTTTTTTTTTAACAAGTATGTATTTTTTAGTTCATTAAACACGCTGTACAGAACTTTTTTAGATATAGGAGATAAATATAATAAAGGCAGGTTTCTCCCTTTACATAATTTATATTCCATCCGAGAGGAGAGACAAAAGTTTGGCAACACTTTAGCAGCTAGTCTGATGCATAGAAGAGGGCGAGAGTCTCCTCAAGTACAGAGTGGGAGCGCTAGTCTGCACGCTATGTTGCACTGAAGACTCAGTCCCCTCTTCACTGTTTTCAGACCGTGTCTTCCATTAGTGCTTACGTCGCTGGGTGAGTGGGCGTAGGAAGCAATAAGTGCTCTGCCCACCTCCTGGCCCCCTACGGGGGCTACCGCACCATCACTGTGTGAAGCTGTTTTGCAAAGCGCTCAAGTGTACCTGAAAAGTAGCTTCAAGAGAGTTCACAAAAAATGTAAGAGGTGATTTTAATGTCTTGAGTCTGTTAGACAGCGGCGCCACTCCTCACTGGACCAGCATTCCTGGAGCAGCCTGGTGATGCTGCTCAGCATTCTTTTTGCAGATACCTGGACCTGTCACCTGAACTATCCCTGGCCTGCTGTGCTACAAGGGCAGTCACTTTCTTATCTGTGGTCTTCCCTTTTTAGGTGCGCTGTTTCCTGTGGATCATTACAATGTTTGATTTTCATTGAGTCAAAGAATGGAAACAATGAGAAAGAGGCAAAGAGGTAAGAATTTGCGGATGGCAACCCTGAGATTTTGCAGTCTGCAAGTCATTTGCTTGCTTCATTTTTAGAACCCCGTCATCTCCCTGTTTTGATCTGACTACTAAAACCTGGAAACTTTTGGCTTCTTGATATTGCCTTGCAGTCGGGCTTTCAATGAAAAAACAAGGCTTGTATGTTTAAACTGGGTAATATTAGCAGAGCTTTACCAAATACTACTTGTGAGTCTGTGTTCAGGGTTAAAAACCAGCCAGGGAGAGTGGAGGGCCCTACACTGCCAAGTTACACACCAGGGATGGTTTCACCTGGAGACAGAGTGGGCAGAGGCAAGATCTCCAGAGAGAGCTGCTCTGGAGGGCTGGGTGGGCTTTCCCGCAGCTTCAGCCAACTCGGCGCTGTGCAGTGGGAAGGCAGCCACTGTGCGAGTGTCTTAGCTGCTTTTCTCTCATTGCTGGGACAAAATACTTAACACCCACAATTAAGGAAGGAAAGATTTATTGAGCACACAGTTTGTGGAGGCTTCAGTCCACAGCCTCCAAGGCAGGGTGGCACGGCAGAGGGCACCAGTTCAAGGTGGCCGAAGATGGGAAAAGCAGCAAGAGCAAAAGGAGGAGAATGAGCCTCTTTTCCTCCCTTATGTCCTAAGCAGCGTGCCCTGAGGATGTTTACAAAGTGAGCAGCACCTTGAGCACCCTGGGCTCCCTGCTGAGTGGCTTAGTTAAACTTCTGAACTTCTCAATCTGACACAAGGTATCAACCATGCCATGGAGGAAACATCTTAATCTCATTCTTCTCTTGCCTCTGATTGGCTAATACCTCCCATAGGCATCGACACACAAAACCTGGAAGACATGAAGACCATTTGACGCAAACTTCCTGGGTATTGAATATAGTGGCAAAGGGCAGAGGGCAATCATGAAACAGAACATAGTTACTTGATTCTGGCAATCAGAGTGTCCATAGACTATATGTGTCTTTTCTTATTCCCAAAGAAAGGAACATTATTTGTATAAGAAGACAGGACAAGCTTTTCCATGAATAACTGAGACTGTCTTGTGACTGTGAAACATTCTCAAATATCTTACTCTCTTGAAGAATGATAGCCTAATCTGAATCTGCTGCTCTGTCATAATTATAAGAGACCACTCATTCAAGAAGTGAAGATGATAATCCTCAGGACATCATTCTCCATCCTTAGTCTGAGTTAGCTCAGATACTACAAAATATTGGTCATTCATTACTTAATACTCAGAAATAAAAAAGTCTAGCATAATCGAGTTGGAATTAGAGGTAGATCTCGAAAACGTCAGTTACCCTTCGTGCTTCAGAAGTGTGTATCTCCCTGGCAAGTGCAAGGGCCTAAGTTCACTTCCCAGTTCCACCAACAAAACAAAACAAAACAAAACAAAACAAAATAAAACAAAACAACAAAAAAACCCCAGTAAGAAGTATGTATGTCTGGGTTTTCCATTGTAGTTTTCCAAGGCCACTATCTTTGATTTATAAGTGGGTTTGGAGAAGTAGACCAGTTACATAATACCTTTGCTTTGCCTTTTTAACTCTCAACTTTTTCTGAGATAATTTACTTCTACTCCTTTAATCATTTTTCCTATTCTCTGGACTATTTCCAGCTTCTCCATGTTCTTTTAAATAAAGCTTAATGATTACAAAGGGCTATTCTGGGAAATCATTACTTAAAGAAAAATTGTTACAGCATTTAAAAGTTTAAAAATGGCCACATAGATGTTAAAAAATGACCATTCATGTCTAATAATGCTGATAGTGGAGCTGTAGTAAATTAAATTACATCAGGTCAGAGAAGAAAACCTTGAATGTGAGTCAAGCACATCAGGGCCCAAGAAAGAAATTCTTTGTTAAGAGAAAATGATCAGAAAGAACTAAAAATAAAAAGCTAACAGGATGGAACTTTTCCTTGCACTAATCACTATGAGTTCTCTTGTATAATGAGTAGCTAAGTCCTTGGTTCAGGAAGTTGCAAGGCTGAAGTAAACACAAGTGTTAGAGGAAATGATAGGTTAGTATATAATAAGGAAAAGAAATTAAATGATTCTACCTCAGTAAAGCTTATGTTACATTTAAGGAAAGAAAACTAAAACATTATCGAAGTAGTTATAAAAGAAGCTCTGTTACAGTTATTATATATACATTTTTCCACTTTATTTATTTTTATGATCCAAGGAATAAAATGTTTTTAATATGGTATTTTGTTTTTTAAAATAATTTTATTGAAAAACAAATAGCAATGAAACAGTTTCAGAACCAGTTACTAGCACAGTTTCGATAATTAATACATTGCATATTGTGATCTTAATAGTTATTCGTTGTACAAGGTGCAGACATGATACACTATTAGAACAAACACTATTAGAACAAATCTATTCACTGAATTAAGAGAAAGTAGCTGTATATGTACACTAACAATTTTGAATATACAGATACAAAATGGTCCTTCATTTGTATCCCACTTTGTTGTTTAGTTTTAACAGAGAAGGGCATTTCACTGTCATCCAAACATTGTAGGTGCCTGAATTCAGCAAAATATTCCAGTATACTCCAGTAGTCCATCATAGTAGTGGGTTTTCCATAAGACTGGCAATGTCAGAATTTGTTAACTTGAGCCTTTTACAGCTCAGCACATTAATATGTCTTTACTTTTTATATTTCATTTTTATAATTTTCTGATGGATGGTTCAGACCAAGTTAAAGCAAGAGCGATATAACAAGAAATGTAACTTTTGTATCTGACAAGGTCAGTCAAATTCCCTCAGGATTTATCCTGAAACCCTGTACTGCAGTTTCTAGATCCATTGTCGATGTCAGCAGCGTGGATGAGTCAGGCCATTGATTGACCAATTTGCTCTCTGTGAAAGCCTGAGAGAATGTTTTCTCTGCATGTGACTCTCTTTAGGCACATTTTATATCATTGATCATTTTCCTCTATGGCCCCATAGTCTCCTTGATCAGAAAATTTGAGACACAAGTGAGTTACATAATGTTCCAGTACAGGTTCTCCTATGTGTTGAGTCTTCACTGACCTTGAAAGGCTAGGGCAAAATCTTGGCTGTGCTTACAGCCCTTCTTTTTTCCACTTTTTTGTCTGAAAACTTAGGTTGTTAACCCTACAGAAGAGAAGCTTATTATTATTACCCTACAACATAGGAAGTTGAGCTTAACCTCACTATCTGTCTGAATCTCAAACATTTTAGGCATAACATGAACAGGTATTTTCCATCAAATGTTGATATGTTCAACTTTAAGTCCCTATAGAATATGAAGAAAAAAATTAGAAAAATAAAAAATTATTTAAAAAATAGAAATAAACAGTTACATATTTTTACACAGAAATTTAGAAATCTAACCATATATAGCATTGTAGCAGGACAGTCTTGTAACACTTTTTTTTTCTTGTCTCTTGTTTTCATTTATAAACTTTTTATTTTTTTTAAACAATCTTTTACTTGAGAGATGGCATGGAAGTAATTGGTATATCATGACAAGCAGTACATATTTAGCAGAGTAGAATGACAGGCACTCCAAGCATGACCCTACCATTACACATTGCTATCTTCAGTGCAGTTGCTTAGTTCAAAGTATCAGCATATATAGATAGTCAGGCTGAGAATCCTACCAATTAACTGGTAGCTTCAAAAACATCCTGAAGATTCTCAAGATCATTGCTTTACCCATCTTGTGCATATAAATAGATGGCTTTGCTCCTATCATGTTTCCTAGCTTTTCTCCTTGCCCTCTTTGTTGACTAATCCTCAAGTTCTCTTTTTCCTTTTAATTGTATTATAACTTTCTATTTGTATTTCTTCTTTTGAGTTCTTATACTAGGGAGACTATACAATATTTACACATGTGTGTCTGGTTTATTTCACTAATGAGTATATGTTCAAGTGGCATCCATTTCAATATCAAGGCTTTGAGTTTGTCATTCTTAATAGCTGAATAGTACTCCATTGTGTAAAAATACCACATTTTTTTAACCATTCCTCAGGTGATGGGCATCTTGGTTGTTTCCAAGATTAGGCTATCACAAATTGTGCTGCTAAAAACATAGGCACACATATATCACTATGATATGATGTTTTCAGACCCTCCAGGAAAGTTGCCAGTAGAGGAATAGCTGGTTTAAACAGGATTTCCAGTCCAACATTTCTAAGGAGTCTCCACACTGATTTCCATAACAGTTGCACTAGTCTACATTCCCACCAGCAGTGGAGAAGGGTTCTTTTTCCCCACAGCCTCTCAAACACTTGTTGTTGGTTGATTCCTTTATAATAGCCATTCTTTCTGGGGTGAGATGATATCTCAATGTTGTTTTAATTTGCATTTCGCGGATGGCTAATGATGTGGAGCATTTTTTATATATTTATTCGCTTCTTTAATTTCATCCTCTAAGAAGCATGTGTTCATTTCTGATGCCCATTTCTGGATTGGACCTTAAAATTTGGGGGCCTAGTGTTTTTTAGTTCTTTATAAATTCTAGAGAGCAGACCTTTGTCTGAGTACTTACTTGTCATGAATTTTCCAAATTTGTGGGTTGCTTTTCACTTTGTTGGTAATCACTTTTGACATGAAAAAAGAGCTGGTCCCAGTTAATTCTTTCAGCTGTTTCCTGTGAGATTTGATTTTTATTCATGAACTCTTTGCCTACCCCTATGTCTTCAAGAGTTCCTCCTACTTTCTCTTCCAGGAGAT
>NW_004524588.1:26530785-26531417 GCF_000260255.1 Octodon degus | reverse complement strand
GCATGTAGAGAGCCATTTTTTCCAGCACTATTTGTTAAAGAAGGTATCTTTCTTCCAGTAAGCATGTTTGGCTCCTTTGTTGAAGATAAGTTGGCTGGTTGGGTTTGTAGAGGCTTCTGCATCTTCCAGTCTATTCCATGGATCTCAGGTCTATTGTTTTGCCAGTAACATGCTGATTTTATCACAGTAGTTTTGAAGTGTAATTTCAAGTCAGGAATTGGAATGTCTCCTTGTCTTTGTTGCCCAAGATTGCCTTTACTCTTCAAGGTCTTTTCTGGTTCCAAATAAATTTGAGGAACAATTTCTCTAGGTCTGTGATGTATGTTGGTAGTAATTTTAAAGGAACTGCGTGAAATCTGTACAACAATTTTCAGAGCATGGCCATCTTCATGATATTGGTTCTGATCCAGGAGCAGGGAACATCTTTCCATTTTCTGAAATCCTCTCTGATCTCTTTTTTCTGAGTACTGTAATTTTACTTGAAAATATCTTTGATTTCTTTAGTTAGATGAATTCCAAGGTATTTCATTTTCCATGGTGCTATTGTAAAAGGTATTGTTTCTGTAATTTCCCTCTCAGTGTGTTTGTTGTCTGTGTAGAGGAGTAGAGGAATGCTATTCACTTTTTTTTTT
>NW_004524588.1:26501957-26522460 GCF_000260255.1 Octodon degus | reverse complement strand
AGATACAAAATGGACATTCATCTGTATACCCTTTTTTGGTTAAGTTCCATTATTTGTGGTATTCACATTTGAGTACTGACTCTATATCCTGCTATGCTACTGAATTTGTGTGTCAATTCTAGTAGCTTCTTGGTGGAGTTTTTTGGGTCTTCCAATATAGTATCATGTCATCTGCAAATAATGACAATTCCACTGCTTCTTTTCCCTTCTTATTCATTTTATTTCTCTCTTGTCTTATGCCTCTAGCTAATGATTCCAGAAGTATATTGAAAAGCAGTTGTGATAGAGAACACTCTTGTCTTATACCCAATATGAGAGTAAAAGATTTCAGTTTTTCACCATTTAGAATTATGATAGCCATTGGGTTGTCATAGATGACTTTCATCAGATTGAAGTAGAAGCCATCTGTTCCAACTTTTTGTAGGATTTGAACATGAATGAGTGTTGGACTTTCATTTTTTTAAAAAGACATCTTATTTTATTTTATTTTATTGAGAACAAATATCAATGGGAGTTTCAACGCTGATTAATAGTACATTTTCAATAATTAACACATTGTACATTGGTATCTTCTTAGTGGTTATTCATAGTACAAGATGCAGACAGGATATCCTGTCCAAGCACTATTACTACAAATCTTTCTTCTCATTGAATTAGGTGAAAGTAGCTGTATATATATCCTAACTCTTCTGTATATACAAATACAAAATGGTCTTTCCTTTTTATCCCCTTTTTTTTTGTTTAGTCCTGTCAGAGATGGATATTTTATTGGCATTTAAATATTATAGGTGCTTGAATTCAGCAAAACAATCTAACACAGTCCAGCAGTCCACCATAGTAGTGGGTTATCTGCAGAAGTTGTTGACTAGAGCCATTTACCGCTCAGAACATTAATATGGCTTACATTATATACCTCGTTTATATACTTTTCTCCTGGATTGTTAAGACTAAGAGAAAGCAAGACCTATATAAGAAGAAATGCAACTTTTGTATCTGAAAAGGTCAGTCAAGTCTTCTCAGGATTTATCCTGTAACCCTGTACCGCAGTTTGCAGATCCTTTGTCAGTGCAGCCATGTGGATGAGTCACGGCCATTGCTTGACCAATTTGCTCTCTGTGAAAGCCTGAGAGAAAGTTTTCTCTTTATGTGACTCTCCTTAGGCACACTCTACATCATCAGCCAAATTCCTCTGTGGCTCCATAATCTCCCAAATCAGAAAATTTGGGGCACAACTGAGTTACATGATGTCACAGTACAGTTTGTCCTATGTCCTCAGTCTTCATTGACCTTGAAAGACTAGGGCAAAAATGTTAGCTGACCTTGCAGTCTTTCCTTTCCTCTAATTTTTGATCTGCAAACTTAGGTTGTTAACCCTCCAGAATAGAAGTTTATTTTTACCCTGCAATATATTCTGTTCATTTTACCATAACTATGTGTCATACAAGTAAATGTTTTATTTTTAAATGCGTAATAAATGAAAAAAAAGACACAAGAAAATAGAAGAAAATGTCACATCACAGGACTGTCCTGCTACAATATTGTATATGGTTAGATTTCTAAATTTCTGTGTAAAAATATGTGTTTATTCCTATTTTTAAATTTTTTTCTTCATATTCTGTAAGGGCTCAAGTTTCGACACATGAATACTTGATGGAAAATACCTATTCTATGTTATGCCTAAGATGTTTGATAAGTTGGACTTTTTAAGAAGACTTTTCTGCATCTATTGAGATGATCATGTGATTTTTGGAATTGGCTCTATTTATATAGTGTATTACATTGATAGATTTGCATATTTTGAGCCATCCTTGCATCCCTGGAATGAATCCTACTTGGTGAAAGTGTATAATCTTCTTGATGATTTACCATATTCTATTTGTAGGATTTTATTGAGGAGTTTTGCATCTATGTTTATGAGAGAGATTGGCCTGTAATTCTCTTTTTTTAGTAGTGTCTTTGCCTGGTTTTGGTATCAGTTTAATACTTGCCTCCATGAATGATTTTGGGAGTATTGCTTCCTTTTCAATTTCATTAAAGAGTTTGAGGGGTATAGTGATTATATCTGCCATAAATTTATTGCAGAATTAAGCTCTGAATACATGAGGACCCAGACTTTTCTTTGTTAATAGGTGTTTTTTTTTAAAAATACATTTTATATTTCATTGGCTGTTATTGGGCCATTGAGAGTTGTTATATCTTCTTGATTCAGTTTTGGTAATTTGTATCTTACTAGGAATCTGTCCATTTCTTCAGTGTCTTCTATTCTGTGAGAGTAAAGATTCTCAAAGTAGCTATTGATAATCTTCTGAATTTCCACTGAGTCCGTGGTAATTATACCCTTTTCATTTCTTATTGCTTGTATTTGATTTTTTTCTTTCCTCTTTTTAATGAGGTTAGTTAGGGGATTATTAATTTAATTTAATCTTTCAAAGAACTAGTTTTTTAATTCGTTAATTCTTTGAACTGTTTTCTTCATCTTAATTGAATGAATTTCTGCACTGATCTTTATGATTTCCTCTCAAGTTTGGGCTTTGCGCTTGGTTTGCTCTTTCTTTTCTAGATGTTAGAGGTGGAACGTTGGGGTATTTATTTGTTACCCTTTTGTTTTTGTAATGTGTGAGTTCACAGCCATAAATTTCCCTCTAAGGTCTGTGTTCACCATATGCCATAAATTCCGATTTTCATTGAATTTTCATTGAATTGTAGATATTGTTCAATTTCTTGTTTAATTTCATCTGTGACACACTGGTAGCTGAGTAGACTGTTGTTTAATTTCCATGTATTTATGTTTTTTTTCTGGTTTCTTTTGTTGTTTATTTCCAGTTCCATTGCACTGTGTCAGATAATCTTCATGGGATAATTTCTGTTTTCATGCATATAATTAAGCATGACCTACGGACTAGCATGTGGTCTACTTTAGAAAATGACCCATGTGCAGCTGAAAAACAAATGTGTATTCAGCTGTGGTTGGGTGGAACACTGTGTGTATGTCCACTATGTTCATTTGCTCTGGTTCCGTTCTGCTACCACTTTGCTAATTTTTTGTCTGCTTGACCTATCTTTTTGGGATAAGGTGCTGTTAAAGTCTCCTGTTAAGATCCTGGTATTGGATACTAGATTTTTCATGTCCATTAAGATTTTTCTTATATAGGTGGGTGCTCCTGTGTTCGCTGCGTATATATTTATTACTGTTACTTCTTCCTCTTGAATTTTCCCCTGAACCAGTATATAGTGGCCTTCTTTATTTCATTTGATCATTCTTAGTTTGAAGTTGAGACTGTCTGAGAACAGGATTTCTATCTCTGCTTTTTTCTGAGGTGCTGGGGCATGTAGTATTGTTTTCCATTCTTTGAGTTTCAGCTTATGAATTTCTTTATGTGTTAAGTGTGTTTCTTGTATATAACATGTTGTTGGATTTTATTTTCTAATCCACTGTGCCAGTCTATTTTTTTAATTGGTGAATTGAGTGCATTTATATTGATGATTATAATTGAGATGTATTGACTTACTATCAACATGCTATTTAACTGCTCTTGTTTACTCCTTTTCTCTTGTGTTTAATTGCTTGCCATACTTATTGGGTTCCTTCTGTACTCATTTGTGGAGTTCTTATCATTTTGGTCCCTCTCTAGAACATGTTTCAGTAGTCTTTGTAGGGCTGGCTTTATCATCATGAAATTCTTTAGCTGTTCTTTGTCATGAAATTATTTCACTTCTCCATCAAACTTGAATGAGAATTTTTCAGGGTATAGTAGTCTGGGGTGGAATTTGTTTTCATAGAGGACTTGACATACTCTTCTCCATGCTCTCTTTGCCTTCATGTTTTGTGGTGAGAAGTCTGCCATTATTCTGATGGGTTGTCTGTTAAATGTGATCTGTTTCTTTTCTCTAGTGCCTTTCAGAATATTGTTCTTGTGGTGGATTTCTGGGATCTTCAGTGTTATATATCTTGGTGTGTTTTTAATAGGGTTGAATTTATTTGGGTTTCTGTATGCTTTGGTTTCCTGAATGTCAGGTTGTTTCTTCATATTTGGGAAGTTTTCTGCTATTACTTCTGCCCATATTCTCTTTATATCATTTGTATTGACCCCTTCTTTCTCATTGATGCCTATTAGTCTCACATAGTTCATGTTTGCATCATCTTGCAGGTGATGGATTATTGTTTCCTGCATCTCAGTTGTTTTTAAGAGATCCTTTCTTACTTTTTCACTAGCAGAGATGGCATCCTCAAAATCTGAAACTGTATCTTCACTTTCACTTAAACGGTTTTGCAAGCTTACGATTGAGATTTTAATTTCCTCCGTATCTCGTTGACTCGGCTTCATGCGATCTATTTCCTTCCTGTGTTGCTCATTCAAGGAATCCATCGCTTTTCTAATCTCCTCTATTTTTTTTTTCAGTGTTTTTTTGAGAAGCAGTTATTAATTCTTTTACTGCAGAGATTGTTTCTGGTCTCGTTTCCTCCATATATTTCCGTATTTCATTCTTTATTTCAGATGCTATTAATTGAGAGATTTCTTTTTTTATTTCAGAGGTTATTTCTGAATTGAGTTCCTCTGTACCTTTCTGCAGTTGTTTCTTTACCTCAGACAGTATTAATTCAGACATTTCAGCTGTGTGAGTCCCATTTTCTTCTGTGGTATTGTCTTCTGCACTTGTTCTGGGTGTGCTCGGGGCCTGAGACTGCGTTTTGCTCCTTCTCGTTGTCATTTTGTATCGCTCTGTCCTCTGACCTTTGTTGTAGAGCTTGGTGCCATTATAACCCGAGCACCTACTGAGATTCACGTGCAGATCTTCTACAGTTGAGTTCATCCAGTTGTGCCTTATTTGGGGTGGCTGCTGTGTTCTGCTCCTTTGTGCTGCATCCCTTGGTAGTGAACCTGTTTTGCTCCTGTAGCAAGATGTTCTGCTCCTGGATTTGCTGGGCGGTTCTGGCCCCTTGTCTCTCTGCAGGGACTTCAGCTGCATAGTTTCACTCAGGACTATTTGCCAAGCATTCTCTTGGTCTAGAGGGGTCCCAAGGGCATGAAGGTAGTTCTCACTCATGGGGTAGATTTGGGCTGGCTCCCGAGGGGTGGAGGGGTCCTGAGAGTATGGCAGCAGGTCTCACTCATGCTGCGGGTCTGGGCTTGGTCCAGAGAGTTCCAGCGGGCACGGGGAAGAGTGGAAGCTCTCCCATACAGTCGCCAGGCCTGGGCCTTGGCTGGGTCTGGAAGGATCCTGAGAGCACAGCGGAAGTTCGCACTCATGTGGTGGGCTTGCGCTTGCTTGCGCTTGCTCCAGAGGGGTGGAGGGGCCCCAAGAGAGAGGCTGAATGTCTAACTCATGCGGTGGGCCTGCACTTGGTCCAGAGAGGTCCAGCTGGTGCAGGGGAGCGAGGAAGGTCTCCCCCACACTCTCTGGTTCTGGGCTTTGGCTGGGTCTGGAGGGGACCTAATAGCATGGCGGAAGTTCTCATTCCCCTGGCAGGCTTTGGCTGGCTCTGGAGGGGTGGAGGGGTCCCGAAAGTGCTTGTAAGGTCTCACGTACCAGGTCTGGGCTTGTTCCGCAGAAGTCTAGCAGGTGTAGAGGAGCGTGAAAGCTCCCATTTTTCCACTTTAAAATTCATTCATGTGAAGTAGATTTTGTCACAAGTACATAGATCTATTAAATGTAATAATTAAATATAATACAGATTTTTGCCATCACAGTTTTTTCAGGGAAAAGCCTGAAATTATCAGAGAAAATCCTGTTATTTTTACAACTATTCAAGCACATATTAGTTGAATAGCTTAAAAATATATGCAAATGTTTCCCAATTTTAAGTTTTCATCTTTGACCATGTGTTGTGTATTTCTCAAAGTGTGCATTTGTCCATTTATAGTATTGCTATGTACTTCAAAGTTGTACAAAGCACAGTATACATATTTTTAAAAATATTATGGCCAGATATCTGGCTTACCATGTGTTTGAAAAGAGATATTTTGCATAGAGTTGTTTCTGTGTTTTCTATTCTATTGTCTTCTGTTTGGCTGTGGTATTTTTTTAGTTGAGTCCTTATCCAGGTTTTGTATCTTGGCAATGTTGGCTTCACAGAATGTGTTTGGCAGTGTTTCTCCCCTTTCAACTTTGCAAGTTTGAGGAGTATTGGGGTTTGTTCTTTCCCGAAGTTCTAGTAAAATTCAGTAGTGAATTCATCAGGTTCTGTCCTCTTCTTAGTTGATAGGGGTTTTATTACTACCTCAACTTCATTGCCTGCTGTTGGTCTATTCAGACTGTTTACATTTCTTGTTTCAACTTTAGTAAGTCATGTCTGTCTAAGAGTTTATTCACTTTTCTAGACTCTCCAATATAGTGGGATATACTTTTATAAAATAGTTTTTATTAATGCTCTGGATTTTATTTTATTATTATTTTTTTTTAACATTTATTTATTTGTGTGTGTGGCCAGCTCAGCCCACCAGGGGGCGGGCTGGCTGGCATGTGGTGCTGGGGGATCGAACTGCGGTCCCTGCTTTGCCAAGCTTTTTCCAAGTAGGTGCTTTAGACCACTGAGCCATCTCTCCAGCCCAAAGCTTAAGCCCAAAGTTTTTTGTTTCATTTTGTTTTCTTTTTTTGTGGAGCCAGGGCTTGAACTCAGGCCCTTGCACTTGCCAGGGAAGCACTTATTCAACTGAGCTGTCTCCCCAGCCAACGCTCTGGATTTTAGAGGTGTCTTTTAATTTAGCGTTTTCCAGTTGTAATTGCATTGACATGCATCTTTTCTTTTGTGAACTTTGGCTAATGTTCACTGATGTTATTTAGTATTTTAAAGAACTGTCATTGATTCATTGCCATTTTTCATAGGTACCCCTTCAAGATAAAAGCTTGATTCTCAATTCCTTTCATTAAGTCCTGCAGGTTGTGGCATGTTACATTGCTATTGTAATTTGATCCTAGGAATTTAGCTATTTTTCCCTGATTTGTTGTGATGTACTAGTTACTCAAGAATGTACCATGTCATCTGTGTGTGTGTGTGTGTGTGTGTGTGTGTGTGTGTGTGTGTGTGTTTGCTGTTGCTTTCTAGTTTCATCCTTTTCTGATTTGGTAAGATGCCACAATTATTTGAGTTATATTTATTTACATATGCCTCATAACCTACGATTATTTTGGACAGTTGTGAAGGCTTCCAAAATGGATGTGTATTTTGTTGTTCCATGAAAAACTGTAGATATCTGTTAAGTCCATTTATTTGATGATATTGTTCAATTCTGATATTTCTTTTCTTTTTTTTGTGGTACCAGGAGTTGAACTTGGGACCTTGCACTTGCCAGGAAGGCGAGTATTGCCACCAAGCTATCTCCCGAGCCCTTGATATTTCTTTTCAAAATTTTTGCCTTTATCTGTATTTGTAAGAGTGAAGTATTGTAGCCTTCACTACTGCATTGGTAGTTATTTGTCCTTTAATGTTGAGTAGTTCTTCTTTTATCAAATTGAGTACATTGACATTAAGTGCACATATTTAAAATTTTGTTTTCTTTCTGGTGAATTGTTCCCTTTGCCAGTCTTATAACTGTGTCAGTTTTGCTTTGCAGTCCACTTTGCCACAAATCAAAATGGCTATGGCTGCACTTGATTTGGGACTCTGGTTGAATAGTCTTCTTCTTTTTTTTTTTTTTTTTTTTTTTTTGAGAAAGGGCCTTGATACGTAGCTCAGGCTAGCTCTGTACACATTGTGTAGCCCAGGATGGCCTCAAAGTTGCAGCAATCCTCCTGCGTCAGTCTCCCTGAGTGCTGGGATTACAGGTATGTGCCACCATGCTATCTTTTCTTTTTAAGTGCTTGTTTTTCTTTGTGGATGAGGTGTTTCTCTTGAGGAGAACATAATTAATTTTCTTTCTTAAAAATCTGCCAATCTATTCTTTGGCTAGGGGACTAAGAGCACTTATATGTTATTATTGAAAATTATTTTCTGATTCCTGCCATTGTATTATTTTTCCAGTGCTGATTCCTTCATTTCTTCCTTTCCTTTGACAGTCGATGATTCTTCCCTCTGGGCTCTTTAGTGCTGTCCTCCCATTTTCCTCTAGGATTCCTGCCTTGCTGGCTTGATAGTCATGAATTTCTTCAGTTGCTCATTGTTGTGGTGGTTTTATGTTTCTCAGTTTTGAAATTATACAGGATATAATATTCTGGGTTGATGACTGTGTTCTTTAGGGCTTGATAAACTTTACACAAAGATTTTAAAGTTTTTTTTTAATAGAAAAATCTCCTGGTGTTTTGATAAACTTACTTTCAAACACTTTGCTGGTGTTTTGATAAACTTTACATTGTTTGACAATGTCATTTAGTATTCTTCCTTTGTTCAGAACTTCTGAAATTTTTTTCTTTTTCTGTATTTCAGGGAAGGGTCTACAGGGTGTTCAGGGTCTCACTACTAGATCAGACTCACAGTGATCCGCCTGTTTACAGCCTCCCAAGAGCTGGGATTACAGGTGTGCGCCACCAGGCCCAGTCTCAGTCCCTGTCTCAGCGCACCTGGGGGCGGGGCCGACACTGCACGTCCAGGGATGGAACCCTGGCCCCTGGGCCTGCTTGCAGGTGCTATAATCCACTGAGCTATTTGTCTGGCCCTAGAGATTTTCACTATGATGTGTTAGGTAGAATTATTTTTTCTGGTCATTTGTATTTGTAATTATTAATACCTCATTTTTCTATGTGTCCATTTCATTACACAGATTTGTAAAACTTTTTGCACTGATTTTGGTGAATATATTTTTTATGCCACATTTTTTTCTCTAGACCTTCTGTAATTCTTACAGTTGTTGGATTTATTCTTTTAGCGTTATCTAGGAGCTCTTTTGTCAGCCTTTCACTATGTTTGCTTGTGTTGTGAGTATCGAGCCAGTTGTCTCCTACTGCACGCAGCCTTTCCCCAGGGCTTAGTCTTCTTTCTGACTGTCAGGACCGCTGCCTCGGCTGTGGATGAACTTTCTCACTGCAGAATTGCTGCTTAATTTGTCTTCATGATCTCTAATTAATCAAGTGGCCATTCACATTGCCTTCATTCAGCTGTTTATTTGTATGTTCTTTGAGATCATTGATCTTTTTATTGATTTAATCATTTAACTGTTTATATCTACTTTGAGCTCATTAAACACCTTAGTAATTGATTCATTCATCTGTTTGTTGATTTCCACTTTGCTTTAGTTATTTTAGCGATTTTCGGATTGAGTTTGTCTGGCAATACATCTACCTCAGTGCCTGGCAGCTCAGATTTGAGGGAGTTCTGGAGCTCTGGAGGCATCTTGGGGCCTTGTTTGCTCATGCGTCTTCTGTTTGTTTGCTCAGTTGCAATAGAAAGGTTTTCCACTCCGTCACCGCTCTCTGTGGGCGACGGTTCCCTGTCTGCCCTGGCTGGCCATGACGCGGTGTTCAGACCCACGCTCCACACCTTCAACGAGCTGAATCCAGTCTCAGCGCCTTCTGAGCAGAGAGCAGTGATGGGCCACGACCACATCCCAAGACCAATCATACACCAACAATGTGACATTTATTTGAAAAGTTCAACTCTTTCAATAATAAAAAAAAGAAAGATTAGTTGTGTTAAATAAGCTGAGAACTAGGAAATGAGAAAGGGAGAAAGGGGGAAAGTAGAGTAAAATGTTATGAGATAACATAAAACAGAAAAAAGGAGAAGAAATGAGAAATTGATTCTGTTGATATTATCTTTTCCCCCTCAGAAGAGGGGGAAAGCCTCCAAAGGTCATGCAAGGCGCAGAGAAGCAGAGACACGAGGTGGACGTGGAGGAGTGAGAGGAGGTGTGTGCTCCGACCCATTCATTGCTAAGTGCCCCTGGGGAAGGGCACTTCACGGCTCGCTTAAGTCGCTGTGGAAATTAAGTCACTGGTCCACACCACGTGCGCTCACGTGGCTCCACGCACGCCCCCCGCCCCCCACTCAGCAGAGTGGAAGCTTGAGAACAGGAACAGATCTCAAGACTGTCTGACACTCTGGCAGCTGGTTTGTGTAGTCGGGGAGCCAGGGGGTCACCCAGCTCCAGCCCACTTGTACTTACTCAGAATTTGGTGAAACATGGACTATTTCCTCCATTAAGATTCTGTTCTGGGTTCTCCTTGAAAAAGTGGCATAAAAACTGAGAACTTAAATTAGTAGCGGTGCTCACCACTTAGAGAAACACCATGAGGAAAAATGGTATGTTAACATTTAGAAATAAATTTAATGTTTGTAAGAGCAGCAAAAAGACTAATATGCTCATTGAAGAGCTAGCAAAGGAAAGATTGGTAGGAAATAAGTCTGTGAAATTAAGTAGTGATAATATACAGATTTTATAATTCATGATAAAAGTGTGGATTTTATTTTGAGAATAATAGGAAAAGGCAAAAAAAAAAAAAAAAAGAAAAAAAAAGAAAAAAAAAACGTGCTTCAGTGTTTTTTGTGGAGTTCTACAGCAGCGCTGCCTGTCTTCTCGACTCAGTGCAATCTTCTGCGCTGTAGCCTGCGCTAGCTCTGTCACCCGGATGTACTGGAAGCATCGGACTCACAGTGTTTTCTCCTTTTGGGCGATGGCAATCACGGTTGAGCAAGCATTTTTGAGTGCCTTCAAGGTCCCGAGGTTGAATGTTACAATAAAAATGTAAAATGAGGAGGTTTTGTTGCTTGTTTATGTTATATATTTTATACGTGGGACAAGACAATTTTTCTTCCCTAAAATATAAAAAAGAAAATGAAAGAGAAAGGACTGTATGGGGTGGGTGTGTAGGGGAAGGGGTGAGCCCAGCCACAGGATTGGACAGATCTGAGAGTTTCAGGCCTTGTTATTTTAAAAAGCCCCTGCCATCTAAGAATTACATAATTAGATGAAAAAGGAATTATAAATGTATAATTCCATTAAAATATGAATATAAGCATGCACCGAAAAATGAAGGAGATTTGCACTTTTTTTTTTTTTTCCATAGTACTGGGGATTGAGCTCAGGACCTTGCTCTTGATTTGCAGGTGCTTATGCCACTGAGCTATCTTCCTGGCACAAATGAAAAGATTTGCAGTGAATCCCTTAACTCAATTTCAGGTGCTAGACTGATTATCAGGGAGAAGTATTGCCTAGTCTGGTGAAACTTTGTGCTTTGGTAACACACTGGCCTCTCTATCATGTGGTGTCAGTGTAATTTACTTTTGTGGAGGGACATGTTGGCTTTGTTCATTCCTTATACCAGGTACACACTGTGCTAGGGAAAGAGTAAGGTAGAGTGGTGGTCCTTGTCCTCCAAGAATCAAGAGACTAGTGGGAAGTAGAGATGTCTTAAAGTAAAGTAAACAAATGTTCAAGGATGTTCTTTTTATTGCAATAAATTTAAGGACTAAAGCCTATGTCCTCTTGACTCTTTGTCCAGGGCTGCTCTGCAGCAGTCCAGGCAGGACAGTTGTGTCCCCTGACTTTAATCCCTGAGCTCAGGCTGGCTGATAGGAATCTCAGTGATTGAGCCCTGGAAATGTGGGAGGAACTGACTGTGTTAGATTCTTTTATGATGCACTCAGCTCAAACACACGGGATAAAATCACCATGAAATTGTTATAAGGTCATCAACTCTGTTATTTATCCTTTTATTCATATTTCTTGGGTACCAAGGGCAAGATTTGCAACTTCTACATTCAGATGCTTTGGAAACCCATTCAAAAGAAGGCAATCCTTAATAGATGGTATTTTAAATGCTGAGTGAAATTTTGCTGGAACAGATATATCATTTTTCTTTTCTGAATAATGACTCCAGAGAGGGAAATAATCTTAGAACCACAGAGCTATAAGCATTCAAAGCTGGAGATATTTAAAGGTCATCCATTTTAATGATTCACTCAATGCTTTAGGTCAAGTTTCTTATTATGATATTTCAGGTCTCCCTCAGACTGGCCTGAGCCTACTCTACATTCATCTCTCTCATTGTTCATGTGCATCCACCTGAAACAGAAAAATGGTCAAATAAGAGTGGTTCAGGAGTCTAGCAGATACGATGGATTATCCTGAAGGGGACAGTATTAGTTTTCTAAGGACATTGTAACAAAACACCACGAATTGGAGAGTTTAAGCAACAGGAATTAACTGCCTCACAATTCTGGAAGCAAAAACTCTGAGGTTAGAGGTAGGCTTGGTTTTTTCATAAAGCTGTGAGCTGTTCAGTGCCTGTCTCATAGCTCATGGTGATTTACTGAAAATCTTTAGAATACCCTGGATTGCAGAAGCAAGCACACAATTCAGTCCATAAAAATACCTGCAAAGCTTAAATAAGCCCTCAGCCGCCTCTCCTCTGAATACTCTATGCAGGTTCTTGTTTTTATGCCACTTAGCACTTGCTCTTAGTGCCAGGTGCTCCACTATGTCTGTGAAACTCTAAGGTTATTCTGGTTTGAGATAGAAGTAATTCTTTTTCATCTGGAGTTTAAAAAACAAGCATCACATAGCAGATAATACTTTCAGGTTGTAATTATGTCTTCATTTTCATATTCTTTACATATTAATAAAAATAACACAGGTATCAGGCATTAATTTAGATACTAATGAGAACATGCAGATGAAGGAACATGATTACCCGAGTCCTGTCCTCATGGAGCTGACATTCCAGCGGGAAATGTGAATGTTAATTAGCTTCCACTGATGTGAAAGATTTACATGAAATTAAGATAAATTTTGTCCAGCTTCAGATTTTTGAGTGGTTTAAAGGTACAGGCCCAGGCCTTTTTCAGACCACAGAGGCCCTGTTTCAGAATGTTAAATCTGAGGTCAGACAGTGACTACTAGCTGGCTGCTGATGAGCTGTGTGATTTTACATAAACAAGTAGTGTCTGAAATGCAATGTAATGGTTTTAGTGTTATTGCGATTCAGTTAGCCATCGAGTCATTTAGAGCATTATTTTTCACATTTCCAAGTTAGCAAAACAGGTTGCAAAGGGGCTATTTGCATCGATTTTCAGCCTGAGTTAGTTCTTCGCACTAGATTCCTCAAAGGCCAGTCAGTAAGGTGTCCATGTGAAGTCACTCCAGGCACACTTACGTGGTCACGCAGATCGCCAGCTTAGCAGCATCTGTCATACGGGGAACCAAAGGCAGTGTGCGCTTTGGTTTGTGTTGTCATCTGAAAGCTGCTCTTTAAATATAAGTGGGCGTGTATCTACGGTTCAGTGAGAGCATGCTGTGTACTTTTTCTGCATACATATAACATAGAGCATGCTTATGTGCTAAAATCCTCATGAATTGTTTGGCATAGTATACATTTATTATTGCATGAGAGAAATATAGTAAAAAGTACTGATTATGAAGACTGATTTTTTTGTATGAAAATTGAATAAGAAGGATATTAAAATAATACTATCATTAGAGAACTGGATTTATTATTACAGAAATACTAAGAGTATATTAGTTAATTTTAGGGGGAACCATTATAACTTATCTGTTGCCCAACTGCATGTTGAAATGACATTATAATATGGGCAGAAAATGTAAAATAGATTGGATGCAATTCTATTCCTAATTGTAATACTTGGAGCTCACCAAAATAAACTTTAAAGATTGTATTTAGTCTTAGAGTTACTCTATTAAGGCTCCCATGGCTTACCTAATACAGCCAATTCAGTTCTCATGCCACTGGAAACGTTAAAATTTGATACAGCTGATTATTTCTTCTTCCTTGAGTATTTTATTCACTTGGATCTTGGGCTGACCCACACTTGTCTGCTCGCAGGGCCCCTCCCCATTTCTTTTTAATTATGAATAAGGCTTCAATACTTTTTCACTTGTCATTTATGGACCCAAGTTTTCAGTTTTTAGTAATTACCCAGGAGTAGAATGTTGGATCTAGGTGTATATAAATTGTTATTTAAAAACCCTGCTAAAAAGTTTTCTAAATTAGTTTTTTTTTAGCTTTATCATTTTATTCCCACCCAAAAGGGGGCCCCGGTTGTTCTATAATTTTGATTTAGTCAGTGTTTCAGTAGTAGTTATTCTTTTAGGTGAGTATTGGTAGCTGATGGTCTAAGTGTTTTTCTGACGACCAATGCTGAAGTGTATTTTCACCTGTATATCTTCTTTGAGCACCCAATGTTTGAAGTATGTCAATATTCTACTGCTCATTTTTAATTGGGTTGTTGGTCTCAGTATTGATTTTGCAAAAGTTCTTGTTTGGTATGTTATTTGTGACTATTTTCCTCCATCCTGACTTTGTTTCTCTTAATTATTTTCAGTGAGCAGAAACTGGAAATGTTTACAACATAATATTTACGATTTTTCCTTTACTTTCACTATTCCTTGGATTCTGCTTTAAGAAATCCTTGTCGACTTCACCCATCTCTGGGTAGTGTTCTGTTCTACTGTTTTGTTTTCTTCTGTACTTGAGAGCAATATGAATCCATGCTAATTAATTAGTTCTGTAAAGCCTTCTGTAACCAGCCAGTACCCTTCCACCTACTTGGTTCTTCTGTCTCAAGATTGCTATAGTTACTCTCTGTTCTTTGCATTTCTATACAAGTTTTAGTTTCTTCTTGCCAATTTCCATGAAGAATCTTTTAGGATTTTGACAGGGGTTGTATTGAATTTATAGATCAATATAAGAGAAATGGTATTTTTGTAATATTAAGTTTTCTAACTCATGGCTATAGTATATCTCTTCATTTATTTGGTTTTTCAATTTCAGCAGCGTTCTGAAGTTTTCTAAATAGCAGTCTTCTGTGCCTTCTGTTAAATTTATTGCTAGGTATTTTAGTTTTTTCACACTGCTCCAATATATATTGATATTTTAAATTTTTTTTCAACTCCTGTGTGTGTTGTTAGTAGAAATAAAATTTATTTTTATTGATCTTCTATTTTAAGACTTGATTGAATTTATATGCTAGATTTAGTAGTTCTTTGAATAAAGTTATTTGGATTTTGTAGGCATGTATTTATTTCATTTGCAAAATGCAGATATTTTTACTTTTATCTCACAATCTTCAGTACCTTTTATTTTAAATTTTTGCTTCATTTCACTGAATAAAAGCAAGCAACATTGCCAGTGCAATGTTGAATAAAAATGTGGGGGGCAGATCTACTTGCCCTTTTGTGTGGCCTTTGGGACAAAACGTGTGGTTTTTATCACTAAGTGCGGTATCTGCTGAAGTGCCTCTGTTGAAGTACTTGATTTGCCTGGAGGAATATGTGTTTTGTTCCTACTCTGCTGTGACTTTTTGTGAAATCATGAAGCAGGGTCTCATTTGCTATCTTCTTGTACTCACTGACTTGCTTAGTCACTCCCTCACATTATTTAAATCAATTCTTATTTTTTGGGTAGGTATAAAATGCACTTTTTTTTTTCTTTTTTTGGTGGAACCAGGGATTGAACTCAGGCCTTTGCCCTTTCCAGGCAAGCGCTTATTCTACTACGCTATCTCCCAGGCCCCAAAATGCACTTTTGAAGTTAATCAAATTCACTGATACCTTTTAGGTGCTCACAGTGGTCACATTCGTCATAGGGAGTTTTGCCTGTACGCGATGTACCTTGATGCCTTTCCTTCACATTCCTCCACCCTCCCTTCAATCCCTCTTCCCCTCCTTATTTGCAGCAGTTTTGTTTCCATTTTTCCTTCTTTTCTCATTTTTTCTTTCCTCCCTGGTTCCCAAGCCCATCTGAATATTTTCTATCTCACAATATCTATTCTATGTTGTGGTCCTTATTTGCACATTTGGTTTCTCACAACAGAGAGACAACGCAGCACTAACACATATGTGCTTGATTTACTTTACTTAGGAGTATGTTTTCAAGATGCGTCCATCCAACTGGAAATGTCTCAAGCATATCCTTCTTGTGGCTGAGTAGTACTCCATTGTACTGAAAATCACATCTTCTTTATCACTTCATCAGTTGATGAGCATTTGCGCTGTTTCTATGATTTAGCTATTACAAACTATGCCACTATAAACATGGGTGTGTATATGTCACTGTAGGATGATGCTTTTAATTCTTTTGGTAAGCTACAAAGAAGGGGAATACCTAGCTTGAATGGGATCTCTAATCCTAGATTTTTGAGTTATCTCTGCACTGATTTCCACAGTGGTTGCACCAGTCTACACTCCTAACAACAGTGAAGAAAGGTTCCTTTCCCTCTACATCGTTGCAGCATTTGTTATTGGTTGATTTCTTGACAGTAGTCGTTTTTATGGTGGTGAGGCAAAATCACAGTGTTGTTTTAATTTGCATTTTTCAAATGACCAATGATGTTGAGCACTTTTTCTTATTTTTTTACATTTTTACTTCTTCATCTGAGAATTATCTATTTCAGATTACATTTTTGGAGTTGATCTTTAAAATCGAGAGGGAGGTCTGATTCTTTGTTAATTCTACATTCTAAATAGTGATCCTTTGTCTGAGGAAGGTTTTGCCCCCTCATGTTTGGTTGTCTCTTTACTCTATTGATGGTTCCTCTGGCTGTGCAAAAGCTTTTTAATAAAATGAGATTCCAGTTGTTGATTCTTCATGATAGTTCCTGTGTGATCAGGGTTTTGTTTATAAAGTCTGCCTACACAGATGTCTGCAAGAGTTCTTCCTATCCTGCCTTCCAGCACATTTAGTGTTTCTGTCTCAATATTTAGAGCTTTGATCCATTTCAATTTTAGTTTAGTACATAGTGAAATTTATGATTCTATATTTAATCTTTGGCATGTGGAAAGCCACTTTTCCAGTACCATTTATTTAAGAGGCTATCCTGCTCTTAGTGAAGAAGTTGGCTCCTTTGTCAGAGATAAGGTGGACAAGTATCCCCAGAGGTGTCTCTACAATTTCCAGTCATTTGCCTTCTGGTCTGCTCTTCCTTCCAGGACCGTGCTGCTTCCTGTATTACAAATTCAAGTAAGGGAGAGATTCCTTACAGAGATTCCTCTGACTTCTCTTTGTTGCCCAGGGTTGCCTTTGGTAGTCTAGATCTCTTCTGGTTCCAGATGAATTTTAGGGTGTTTTCTCTAAATCTGAGAAATATGCTGTTGGAACTGGATCAGAATTGCGGTAATTCTGCATAACAGTTTTGGAGGCATGGCCATTGTAATTACATTGTTTTTTCCTATCCAAGAACAAGGGCTATCTTCCCGTTTCCTGATAGCCTTTTCAGTCTTCCTTTTCAGAGCCACAGTTTCCAATGCAGAGGTATTTTACTTTCTTTGCTAGATTAATTTTTATGTATTTCACTTTTTTAGTGTTATTGTGAAGGATGTTGTTTCCCTAATTTTTAGTATATGTGCTGCCGAAGCGAGCACGCCCCTAATTTTTATCTTAGTGAGTTTGTTATTTGTGTATAGGAGGGCTATTGATTATTGTGTGTTGACTTTGTATCTCGCTATCCTGAATTTGTATATTAAGCCTAGAAGCTTTTTTTTTGGGGGGGGTTCGAGATCTTGTAAGTAAGGTATCATGTCATTTGCACTAAATAATCATTTAACTTCTTCCTGTCCTATGTCTCCTGTCTAATTGATTTGGCTTATGTTTTCAGAGCTATATTGAATAAGAATTGTGATAGTGCACATGATTTTTAAAATAATTTTCTTTTATTTTGAAGAGTAAAAATAAGAGTAAGAAAAATAAAAACAAAGACAGAAACAGGGTAATATACAACAATACATGTTACAGATTTTCTAAACAAGAATAGCTGGTTAACAAAGATTGTTTTACTATCTATTTTTATCATCAAATCTGTTGCTCAGGTTAACAGATATAGTTATGCAAGATGGGACATATGATTGAATATTCCCACATGCTTTCAAGACAACTTAAAATATTTTAGACTGAAAAAATTCAGTTTTGTCCATTTAATATGATGCTGGTTGTTACTTTGTCATAGGTGGCTTTTATCAGACTAAGGAAAGACCATCTATTCCAATTTTCTGTAATTCTTTTTATCATGAGTGGATGCTGGACTTCTCAAATGCTTTTCTATATCTATTGAGATGATCATATGATTTTTGTCCTTGGATCTTTTATTTTTTTGTTCTAAGCACTGATTTGAATATCAATTTTTATTTATTTTTATTCATTCTAACGAAGAAAAAGATAAATACCAATGAAACAGTTTCAAAACAGGTATGACAGCTACAATAATTAGTACATTGCATATTATTGTCTTCCTAGTAGTTATTCAGGGGACAAGATGCAGATAAGATACCTTGTTTAAACAATATTAGTACAAACGTTTCTTCTCAATGAACTAAGAGAAAGTATTTGTATGTCTATCCTAACTATCTTGTATATATATGTATGTATTTTCACACACATGCACGTGTGCGCACACACACACACACACACACACACACAGAGCCCTTTATTTATATCCCCTTTTTTGATTTGTTTTGTCAAAGATGAGTGTTCCAAAGCAGTTAGAGCAGTTGTATTTTTTTTTGAACCAGGGATTGAACTCCCTTGTGCTTGCCAGGGAGGTGCTTATTCTACTGAGTCATCTCTCCAGCCCTGAGAAGTTGTATATGGAGAAGTCTTCAAAGGACTTTTTCATACTTGATGCCAGACCAAAGATTGTAGGTATTTGAATTCAGCAAAATAACTGAATATAATCCAATAGTCCATAATGGTAGTGGGTTATCAGCATAATTGGCAGTTGTCTGAAGCTGTTGATGTGGGCCTTTTATAGTTCAGCATATTAATATAGCCTTCCTTTTATACTTCATGGCTACACTTTTCTGCTGGATGATTAAGACTAGGTTAAAGCAAGACCCATATAATTAAAAATGTAACTTTTGCTATCTGAGAAGGTCAGTCAAATCCTCTCAGAATTTACCCTGGAACCTTGTGGGTGTCCTTGGATCTTTTGATGTGGTATACTAGATCTATTGATTCGTACATGATGAACCATCCTTGCATTCATCCTGAATGAATTTTACTTATTCCTGGCATATAATATTCATGATGCTCCAGTTCCAAAAAAAAATCTTCATGATGATTTGCTGCATTCTGTTTTTCAGTACCTTATTGTGTATGTTTGTATCTATTTTCATTAAGGAGATTTGCCTGCAGCTGTCTTTTTTGGTTGAATCACTCTGTGGTTTTGGAATTAATATAGTACTTGTTTCCTGGAATGAATTTCATAGTATTGCTTCCTTTAAGTTTCTTTAAAGAGTTTGAGAAGACTGGAATTAATCTTCTCTAAATTTCTTATAGATTGAGCAATGAGCTTTTCTTTGTTGGTAGATTTTTAATCACCTATTGAGTTTAATTGAATGATATTTCTTAGAATTTTTATATCTTCTTGATTCAGCTTTAGTAATACATATGTATCTAGAAATCTGTCCATTTATTCTGTGTTTTCCATGTTATCAGAATACAGGTTATCTATGTAGATAGTAATGATATTCTGAATTACTACAGGATCTTTTGATTTTGCCAATTTAATTTCTAATTTCATGGAATTTGAACCTTCTATTTCCTTTCCTTGATAAGATTGGATAAGAGCTTGACAATTTTATTTATTTTTTATTTTTTTAATGACAAAAAAGATAAAAGAGTGATGAAACAGTTTCAAAACAGGTTAGTAGCAACTTAAGTTTGCAGACCAAACATTAGAGAAAAAGAAGGTCTGCAAGGGCAGCCAATACTTTGGCCCTAGCCTTTCAAGGTCAGTGAGGACTGGACATAAGAGAACCTTACTGTAACATCCTGTAACTCAATGATATCTCAAATTTTCTGATTAAGGAGATTAGCGGCCACAGAACAAAGTGATCGATGATGTAAAGTGTGCCTAAGGAGAGTCACATTGAGAGAAAACATTCTCTCAGGCTTTCACAGAGAGCAAATTGGTTAAGCCATGACTGTGACTCATCTACATGACTGACAATGACAGTGGATCTACAAACTTCAGTATAGGGTTTCTGGTAAATCCTGAGGGGATTTGATGCACTTTGTCAGATACAAAAGTTACATTTCTTATTATATAGGTCTTGCTTTACCTTGGTCTTAACCATTGGGCAGAAAAGTATGAAAATGAAGTATAAAAAGTAAAGCCATATTAATATGCTGAGCTGTAAAAGGTTCAAGTTAACAACTTCTAACATTGCCAGTCCTACAGACAAACCAGTACTATTATGGATTACTGGGCTATATTGGATTATTTTGCTGAATTCATGGACCTACAATATCGAAATGGTTAATGGAATACCCACCTCTGACAAAGCTAAATAAAAAAAGGATATAAATGAAGGACCATTTTGTATCTGTATGTACAAAATAGGATAGATATACAGCTACTTTCTCTTAATTCAATGAGAAGAAAGATTTGTATTAATAGTGTTTGGAGAGGATATCATGTCTGCATCTTGTACTATGAATAACCACTATGAATACAATAGTATACAATGCATTAATCATTGAAACTGTCTTAATAATCGGTTTTGAAACTGTTTCGTTGCTATTTGTTTCTCAATAAAATTAATAAAAAATAAAAAAGAAAGTTTTAAAAAAACAGAATTGAAAGCTTTAAAAACAGAATAGAAAGTTTTTATTTTATTTT
>NW_004524588.1:26484212-26500917 GCF_000260255.1 Octodon degus | reverse complement strand
AATGAAAAATATTTAAAGACTATGAATAAATAATTACATATTTTTACACAGAAATTTAGAAATCTAACCACATGCAGCATGGTAGCAGGACAGTCCTGTGACATTTTTTTTCCTGTGTCTTTTTTCATTTATTACCCTTTTAAAAAAAGAAATGAAACGAAACAAACAAGCAGACTTTTATTTGAGAGACGGTATGGTAATAATTGGTATGTTATGACAAGAATTATGTATTTAGAAGACTAGAATGACAGGCATTCCAAGCATGACCCTCCTATTACCAATTGCTATCTTCAGCACAGTTGCTTGGTTCATAGGTATCAGCACATATAGTTAGTCAGGGTGAGAATCCTACCATTTAACTGCTAGCTTCAAATATTTGCTGATGTTTCTCAGGATCATCGCCTTACCCATCCTTTGTGTATAAATGTATGACTTTGCCCCTGTCATGTTTCCTAGCTTTTCTCCTTGCCCTCTCTTCATTGTCTAATTCTCAAGTTCTCACTTTACTTTTAATTTTGTTATACCTTTCTATTTGTATTTCTTCTAATGAGTTCTCATACTAGGGAGACTATATGATATTTATATGTGTGGGTCTGGTTTATTTCGCTTATAAGTATATGTTCAAGGAGCATCAACTTAAATATGAAGGCTTCAAGTTTATCATTTTTTACACCTAAGTAATACTCTATTGTATAAAAATGCCACACTTTTTCATCCATTCCTAATGTGACAGCATCTTGGTTGTTTCCAAGATTTGGCTATCACAAATTGTGCTGTTATAAACATAGGTAAACATATATCACTATGATATGATGATTTCAGATCCTCTGGGAAAATTCCCAGTAGAGGAATAGCCGGCTTGAATGGTATTTCCAGTTCTAGTTTTTTCATGAGTCTCCACACTGATTTACATAATGGTTGCACCAGTCTACATTCCCACCAACAGTGGAGAAGGGTTCCATTTTCCCCACAGCTTCTCCAACATTTGTTGTTGGTTGATTTGTTTATAATAGCCATTCTTTTTGGGGTGAGATGGTATCTCAGTGTTGTTTTAATTTGCATTTCATTGATAGCTAGTGCTGTGGAGCATTTTTTAATACATTTATTCACTTATTTAATTTCATCCTCTGAGAAGTGTGTGCTCATCTCGGATGCAAATTTCTGGACTGGGTCTTTAAATTTAGGTGCCCTAGTTTTTTTTTGTTGTTGTTGTTGTTCTTTATAAAATCTAGAGAGCAGACCTTTGTCTGAGTGCTTATTAGTTAAGCTTTTTTGGAAATTTGTGGGTTGCCTTTTCACTTTGTTGGTAATTATTCTTGACGTGCAAAACTTCTCAATATGAGGAGGTCCCAGTTGTTAGTTCTTTCAACTATTTCCTGTGAAGTTTGATTTTTGCTCATGAAATGTTTGCCTAACCCTGTGTCTTCAAGATTTCCACCTAGTTTCTCTTTCAGAATATTTAGTATTTCTGTTTTAATGTTTATATCTTTAACCCATTTTGACTTTAGTTTAGTACATGGAGATAGACACGGGTCAAATTTTAGTTTTGGCATGTAGAGTGTCAGTGCACCATTTGTTAAAGAGGCTATCTTTCTTCAAGTGAGCACATTTGGCCACTTTATCAAAAAGGCAGTGGCTGAGTGTGTTCATAGAGGCTTCTGAATCTTCTAATCTATTCCATTGATCCTCAAGTCTACTGCATTGCCAGTACCATGCTGATTTTATCACAGTAGCTTTGTAGTATAATTTCAAGTCAGGAATTGTAATGCCTCTGGCCTTATTGTGTTGGCCTGGATTGCCTTTGCTATTCTAGGTATTTTCTGGTTACAAATACATTTTAGGAACAGTTTCTCTAGGTCTGTGATGCATGTTGTTCATAGTTTGACAGGGATTGCATTAAATCTGTACAACAATTTTGAGAATATGGCCATCTTCATGATGTTGGTTCTTCTGATCCAGGAGCAGGGAACATTTTTCCATTTTCTGAAATCCTCTGTGATCTCTTTTTTCAGAGTACTGTAGTTTTACTTGAAAAGATCTTTGACTTCTTTAGTTAGATGAATTCCAAGGTATTTCATTTTCTGTGGTGCTATTTTAAATGGTATTGTTTCTGTAATTTCCCTTTCAGTGTGTTTGTTATCTGTGTAGAGGAATGCTATTGACTTTGTATCCTGTTATGCTACTGAATTTGTGTATCAATTCTAGTAGCTTCTTGGTTTTTTTAAACTTCTTGAGTTTATTGGGTGTTCCAAGTATAGTATCATTCATCTGCAAATAATGATTGTTTAACTTATTCTTTACCTATTCTATTTCCTTTTATCTCTCCTTCTTGTCTAATTGCTGTAGCTAATGTTTCTAGAACTATATTGAATAGAAGGGGTGATAGAGGACATCCTTGTGTTGTACCCGATCTGAGAGTAAAAGATTTCAGTTTTTCCCCATTTAGAATTACATTAGCCATTGGGTTGTCATGGATGTCTTTTATCAAATTAAATTAGAGGCCTTCTATTCCAATTTTCTGTAGGACTTTGAACATGAATGAGTGTTGAACTTTGTTAAAAGCCTTTTCTGCATCAATTGAGATGATCATGTTGTTTTTAGATTTTGGCCTATTGATATAGTGTATTACATTTATAGATTTTTCCAATATTGAACCATCCTTGCATCCCTGGGATGAATCCCACCTGGTCATGTTGTATGATCTTCTTGATTATTTGCTATATACTATTTGCTAGTATTTTATTAAGGATTTTTGAATCTATGTTCATGAGGGAGATTGGCCTGTGGTTCTCTTTTTTAGTTGTGTCTTTCCCTGGTTTTAGTATCAGTATAATACTTGCCTCCAGGAATGATTTTGGGAGAACTGTTTCCTTTAAATTTAATTGAAGATTTTGCGGAGTGTAGGGATTATATCTGCTGTAAATTTCTTTTATAATTCAGTTGTGAATGCATCAAGACCTGGACTTTTCTTTGTCTGTAGGCTCTTTATGATATTTTGCAGTTCATTGGCTGTTAATAGTTATTGAGAGTTGTTATATCTTCCTGATTCAGTTTTGGTAATTTGTATCTTTCTAGAAATCTGTCTATTTCATCTGTGTCTTCTATTCTGTGAGAGTAAAGATTCTCAAAGTAACTATTGATAGTCTTCTGAATTTTCACTGGGTCGGTGGTAGTTATACCCTTTTCATTCCTTATTGCTTGTGTTTGAAGTTTTTTGTCCTCTTTTAATGAGGTTAACTAGGGGCTTATTGATTTTGTTTAATCCTTTCAAAGAACCAGCTTTTTGATTTGTTAATTTTTTGAACTGTTTTCTTCTTCTCAATTGAATTAGTTTCTACTCTAATCTTTATGATTTCTTCCTGTCTTTGGGCTCTGGGTTTGGTTTGCTCTTACTTTTCTACATGTTGGAGGTGCAGCATTTGGGTGTTTATTTGTTCCCGTTCTGTTTTCCTAATGTGTGAGTTCACAGCTATGAATTTCTCTTTGAGAACTGCTTTCATGGCATCCCTTAAATTCTGATAAGTTGTGGTTGAATTTTCATTGAATTGTAGATATTGTTGAATTTCTTATTTAATTCCATCTGTGACCTATTGAATGCTGAGTAGAGTGTTGTTTAGTTTTCAATTGTTTAGGTTTTTTTTTCTGGTTTCTTTTGCTGTTTATTTCCACTTTCATTGCACTGTGGACAGATAATATACATGGGATAATTTCTGTTATCTTGCATATACTTAAGCATGACCTATGGACTAGCATGTGGTCTATCTTAGAAAATGACCCATGTGAAACTGAAAAGAATGTTTATTCAGCTGTGGCTGTGTGGAACACTCTGTATATGTCCACCAAGTCCATTGTTCCAAGCTCTGGTTTAATTCTGCTACTTCTTTGCTAGTTTTTTGTCACTTGTCCTATCTTTTTTGGATAAGGGGGTGTTAAGGTCTCCTGTTAAGATTGTGGTATTGGATATTGGATTTTTCATGTCCATTAAGATTTGTCTTATATAGTTGGGTGCTCCCATGTTTGGTGCATAGATATTTATGATTGTTAACTCTTCCTCTTGAATTTTTCCCCTAACCAGTATATAGTGGCTTCTTTATTTTTTGATCATTCTTAGTTTAAAGTTGAGACTGTTTGAGAATAGGATTGCTACCCTTGGTTTTTTCTGAGGTGTTGGTGCATGTAGTATCGTTTTCTCTCCTTTGACCTTCATCCTATGAATTTCTTTATGAGTTAAGTGTGTTTCTTGTATATAACGTATTTTTGGATTTTGTTTCATAATCTACTGTTCCAGTCTATTTCTCTTATCTGGTTAATTGAGTCCAATTATATTGATGGTTGTAATTGAGATGTGTTGACCTATAATTGACATGTGATCTACCTGCTGTTGTTTACTCCTTTTTGTCCTGTGTTTAATTGTGTTCCCTATGTAATGATTTCCTTCTGTTCTTGTTTGTGGAGTTCTGATCATTTTGGCCCCTCTCTAGAACATCTTTGATTAGCCCTTGTAGGCTTGGCTGTTTCATCATGGAATTCTTTAGCTGTTCTTTGTCATGGGAGTATTTCTCTTCTCCATCAAGCCTGTGAGTTTTTCAGGGTATAGTAGTCTGGGATGGAATTTGTTTTCATAGAGGACTTGAAGTACTCTGCTCCATGCTCTTCTTGCCTTCATGGTTTGTGAAGAGATGTTGGCCGTAATTCTGATGAGTTTTCCCTTGAATGTGATCTGCTTCTTTTCTCCAGCGGCTTTCAGCATATTATTCTTGTGGTGGATTTCTGGGATCTTGACTATTATATGTCTTGGTGTTGAAGTTGAAGTTATTTAGCATTCTGTATGCTTCAGTTACCTGAATGTCAGATTGTTTCCTCATATTTTGGAAGTTTTCTGCTATGACTTCTGCTCATATTCTTTTTATATCATTTGTATTGACTCCATCTTTTTCATTGATGCCTATTAGCCTTACATTGTTCATCTTTGCATTGTCTTGCAGGTGATGAGTTATTTTTTATTTTTTTCTTTTTTTCAAAGTTCTATTGATAAACAGATAGCAATGAGATAGTTTCAAATCAAATTGGAAGTACAGTTTCAACAAATAATACACTGCATATATTCTTCTTAGTGGTTAATTGCTGTACAAGATGCGGACTTGAGATCCTATTTACAAACACCATTAGAACAAATCATTCTATTCATTAAGAGAATGCAACTATATATCTATCCTAACCACTTTGAATACACAGATACAAAATGGACATTCATCGGTATACCCCATTTTTTCTAAGTTCCGTTATTGAATATTATAGGTGTGTAAACTCAGCAAAATATTCTAAAAGAGTCCAGTAGCCCATAATAGCATTGGGTCTTCTGTTTAACTGTCAATGTCAGAAATTATTGACCTGAGTCCCCCACAGCTCAACTTAACAGCATGGCTTTATTTCCTATATTTCTTCTTCATACTTTTCTACTGGATGGTTAAGACCAAGGTAAAGCAGGACCTATGCAACAAGAGTTGTAGTTTTTTGGTCTGAGAAGGTCAGTGAAATGCCCTCAGGATTTAGATGATGAGTTATTTTTTTGCTGAATCTTAGTTGTTTTTAAGAGTTCTTTTCTTACCTTTTCACTACCTGCACCAGCTTCTTCAAGTTCCGAAACCCTGTCTTCACTTTCATTCAAATGGTTTTGCAGATTTGTGTTAGAGATTTAAAGTTCCTCTATATCTATTTGGGTCTGCTTCAAGGGATCTATTTCTCTTCTGTATTGCTCATTGAAGCAATCTGTCACTTTTCTAATCTCCTCAATTTTTTTTATGAGTGTCTTCTTTAGAAGCAGTTGTTAATTCTTTACTTCAGAGTTTTTTTTCAGATTGGGTTTCCCCGATATATTTCTGCATTTGATTTTTTAATTCAGATGCTGTGAATTCAGAGATGTCTTTTTTTTATTTTAGAAATTAATTCTACTCTCTGTTACTCTGTACCTTTCTGCTGTTGTTTCTTTATTTCTGATGCTATTAATTCATACATTTCAGTTGAGCTACTGTCCTCTGCACTTGTTCTGGGTGGGCTCAAGGCCTGAAATTGCATTTTGCTCTTTGTCTTTGTCATTTTGTATAGCACTGACCTCTGACCTTTGGTGTAGATCTTTGGGGCAGTTATAACCTAGTACCTACTGAAATTTGGGTGCAGATTTATTAAGTTTGAGTTTATCCAGTTATGCCTCCCTTGGGTCTAGCTGCTGTTTTGAGCTCCTTCCTGCTGCAGCCCTTGGAAGTGAACGTTTTCTGCCCCTCTGGCACACTGTGGTGACCCTCTGTTGTGCCCCTGGCCCAGGAGGCACATGGGAGCACAAGAGCTCTCCCATACACTAGCCAGGCCTGGGCTGGGCTGTATCTGGGGGTCCCAAGAGCATCGCAGAAGTTCTCACTCAGTTGGCAGCTTGGGGGGGGGGAGGGTGGCTCCTGAGGTGTGGAGGCATTCAGAGGGCTCAGTAGAAGGTTTCACTCATGAAGCATGCCTTTGTTTTGGTCTGGAGATGTCCCTTGGGCAGAGGGAAGCCAGAAGCTCTCCCACACACTTGCTGGGCCTGTGCTAGGCTGGATCACACCCTCAAAATTTGTAAAGCACTGGTAGTAATGGACCTAATAGTGTTCTTAGGTTAGGTTTCTTAGGAAAGGGGTGGTAAAAAGAATCTGGTATACAACCCAGAAGATAAACTAGCCACTGTCTTTTTCTTGACACTGGTGTTAAATGATAACTTGTTCGTGTAGTTAAACCAGTTAGCCAGTCATTTTTGTCAATTTTCTGGATGGTGTTATGCATTTTTATATACAGTTTTATTTGTTGATACTAGCAGAAGAAAAAAAACATCAGTTATTATAAAAAAATCCCCAAAGAGACTTATTTTTGGAGCATCTTATCATGTCATGATTGAAAATAAGCATTTTGAGTTTGATGACTTTCAAGGGAATTCTTGCTAAGATTAGCAGGGAGAAGGTTATCAAAAAATAGACATACTGAGATGATAATCTAGACTCCTGAAGAGGGCATCCTCGGCACTTCCTGGACACTCTGTTGTGTGGAGCGAGGCACCAGGAAAACTGTCACTTATAGATTGTGTACTCAGAATTGAAGAATTCAAAAATGAGTAGACAAACTTGGCAACTAAAATACAAAATGAAGAGAATTTGGCAGAAAATCTATTATAATAGAATATAAATGAATTTTCAGATGTTGTGCTGAATTCTCTATTCTTTATCAGTTTAAAGATATAAAAATGAAATCAAAGGTACAAACTTTTAAAACAATATAGTAGGAGAGTAACAATGGACAATACATTGTGTATTGTTATCTTCAAAGTAGTTGCTCAGGGCCAGGGAGATAGCTCAGTAGAATAAGTGCCTGCCTGGCAAAGTAGTTGGTCAGATTACAAAATCTAAGCATGCTAAATTGATCAAACAATAGAAACACACACTTTTTTTTTCTTTCTTTCTTTCTTTTTCTTTTCTTTTCTTTTTTTTTTTTTGCAGAACCACGGATTGAACTTAGGCCCTTGCTCTTGCCAGGGAAGTGCTTATTCCACTGAGCCATCTCCCCGGCCCTGACACACTTTCTTTTCAATAAAGTAATAGAAATTAGTAGTATAACTATCTTACCCATTGTGCCTCTCTGTGTGTGTGTATTTAAATTTTTCTCTTCCATTCCTTCTTTTCTCCTTTTCTTCATCTTATTTTCTCTCCCCCCCCCTTTTTAAAGAGCTTCTTCTTTCCATTTTACAATATCTGTTGTACATTTTGGATCTTATTTATTCTTTCATTTTCTTACACTAAGCAGACAATACAATTTTTACACATGTGAGTCTGATTTATTTCACTGATGTCTATGGTTTTAAGTTGTGTATAAAAGTGTTGAGTTTATCCTTTTTTAATGTATTTGGTATAGGGTCTCACTACACACCTGGGACCCATAATGATCCTCCTGTTTTCAGCCTCCCAGAGCTGGGATTATAGGCGTGTGCCACCACACCCGGACTCGGTTACTGTCTCAGACCACCCCAGGCACGGGTCTGGCATGGCATGCAGGACCAGGGATCAAATGCTGGCCCCTGCATTTGCCAAAGCAGGCACTTAGTCCACTGAGCTGTCTTGCTGGACCACCAGTTTATTGTTCTTGATAGCTGAACAATACTGTATAAAAATACCACATCTTTTTTGATCCATTCCTCAGTTGATTAGCATTTGGGTTGTTTTTGAGATTTAAATATCACAAATTGTGCTACTACAAACAGAGGTGCTCTGTGGTATATATTTGGGTCAAATGGGACCTCTAATTCTAGTTTTGTGAGGAATTGTTCCATGGATTTCCACAATAGTTGCACCACTCTACACTTCCAGCAATAGTGGAGAAGGATTCCTTTTCCCCCATAGTCCCTCTAGAATTTGTTATTTATTGATTTCTTGATGATAGCCATTCTTTCTGGAGTTAGATGAAATCTCAGCCTTGATTTAATTTTCATCTTTCTAATGATCAGTTATGCTGAACATTTTTTCATATATTTATTTGCCATTTATATTTCTTCATCTGAGATTTCTATCTACTTTCTCTTCTAATACATTTAGTGTTTCTGTTTTAATATTTAGATATTTGATCCATTTGACTTTATTTTCAGTATATGTAATATAAATGAGTCTAGATTTAGTCTTTGACATGTAGAAAGTCAGTTTTTCAGCACCATTTATTACAGAGACTTTCTTTCTTCTAGGGAACATGTTTGGCTGAATGTATTTGCTGTTGTGTCTGCATCTTGCATCTGTGTACTGATCCTCAGATCTGTTTTTTTTCTTTTTGCCATTGCCATGCTGGTTTTATCACAGTAGCTTTGTAGAATAATTTCAAGTCGGGCATTGTGATGTCTTCTGCTTTACATTTCTTGCCCAGGATTGCTTTTTTTATTGTAGGTCTCTTCTGTTTCCAAATGAACTTTAGGTATGTTTTCTGTAGTTCTGTGAGATATGGTAATGGGATTTTTAAAAAATCAGGATTGCGTTAAATGTATAATACTTTTGAGAGAATGGCCATTTTCACTATGTTGGTTCTTCCTTTCCCTGAGTGAGTAATGTCTTTTCTTTTTCTGATATTCTCGACAATCTTTTTTTTTTTAGATTACTGTAATTTTCTTGGAAAATTATTTATTTACAGTTAACATCACATTTAAGTCTTTCTAGGATACAATGTCTGAGATATACAAAACTGATATAAATGCATATACATTATTTTGTATGTGAACCAAATTCTAGAGATGATGGTAGATGAACTCAGGTTGTCCTTTCCAAAACTAATGTCTCCTCAAATCACACTGTGATGACATCTCCCCAGTAAGAACTAATTTAACTGGTGTTAATAGAGCTCAGTGGCACAGGGTCTGTCTGGCAAGTGCAAGTTCCTGCGTTCAACTCCTGGTATGGAAAAAAAAAAGACAGCAAATTTAATTTGTAACTTTCAAAGAACTGGGAAACAAAAAAACTAATTTTGATGTTATCAAGGAGTTATCTATATGCCACAAAATAAAAATTACTTTTCAGTGCTGAAATGTTCAAATAGGTGTGAACAGGTTATAATAGTTTAAATATGAATGCTTTGGTTATTAGGTTTTGATTCAGTTTTTGGCATTGTTTGTATAATTACACCATGCTAATGCGTCATTGGTTACTGGTAATCTATTCAAAGCATGACTTGTTTCATACCTGACAAGAGTAGTATATTGCTTTTTCTTGCCACTCAGCAAAATAAAGAGAAATTGTGAATTCATTTTTTACATGTCAAAAAGCCAAATTCTTCCATAAAGCCTTATTTATTTCTACAATCAAAGTTCCTCAAAATAATTCCTGCCTTGGGCATTTATACCCTTTTGATACCCTGAAAGCCTGTGATCCCATAATTCACATTTAAGACAGTTTTGAAAGTCTGGATTTAACAAGAGCTGTAGAAAATAAATAAAATACTGTGGTTGGTTCTATATTTCTTGCTTTTGTCTCTGCACAAACTTGAGGTTAAGAGCCCAGCCTTGTAGAAAGCAGAAGTAAAATAGGATAATGGAAGTCTTGTTACCCATGCTTTTCTTTGCTTAGTGTACTTATTATTCTTTAATTATTATTCTTCTTTAATTTCATCTGTGACCCATTGGTTGTTTATTTCCATGTATTTTTGTTGATGGAGATTTTTTGGTTTCTTTTGCCGTTTATTTCCGATTTCAGTTCACTGTGCTCCGGTAATATGCATGGGATAATTTCAATTCCTTTGCACTCACTTAAGCATGTTCTATGGGCTAAAATGTTGCCTACTTTTGAGGACATCCCATATGTGATTGAAAAGTGTGTATTCTAATGATATTTGGTGGAACACTGCAAACATCTTCTATGTCCATTTGTTTATAGGTTTGGTTCAACTCTGATATTTCCTTGCTGGCTTTTTGTCCAGGGACTCTATCTCTTTGTGAAAATGGGATATTAAAGTCTCCAATTACAAGTGTGCTATTTTATTTTTCATGTCAATTATTATCTGTCTTACATGGTTGGGTGCTTCCATATTTGTTGCATACATATTTACGATTGTCATCTCTTCCTCTTGAAGTGTCCCCCAACAAGAAAGTAGTGACCTTCTTTATGTCTTTTGATTGTTTTTCATTTGAAGTTGTCTGCTATAAATGGAATAGCTACCCCCTGCTCTTTTTGGTATTCATGTTGCATGAAATATTGTTTTCCATTGTTTGAATTTCAGTCTATGAATGTATTTTTGAGTTAAATGTATTTCTTGCATAAATCATATTTGTGGATGTTATTTCTCCACCCAGTGAATTGAGGCCATTTACATTGATGGTTATAACATATATATTGGTTTATCTTTGTCATTATATATTCCTGCTGTTGGTTCCCTGCTTTTTCCCTGTTTAACTACTTGTCCCGCTGGATGGTTCCTTTTTAATGTTATTTTTGGAATTGTCTTTATCTTTATCTCTGTCTAGAACATTTTTCAGTACTCTTTGTAGCATTGGTTTTGTGGTCATGAATTTCTTCAATTTTTTGTCAACTGAACTTGGTCAATTATTCTGCTTCTCCATTAATTTTGAAATATAGTTTTGCAGAGTACATCAGTTTGGATCAGAAGTTGTTTTCTTTTAGAACTTGCAATAATTCACTCCAGACATTTTTTGACTTGTCTTTTGTGTTGAGAAGTCCGCAGTGATTCTGATGGGCTTTCTTTGTAAGTGGTGTGTTTCTTTTCTCTAAGTGCTTTTCATATCCTGTCTTGTGCTACATTTCTGGAATTCTGATTATTATATATCTTCATGTAGATTGTTTTTGTTCATTACTGTTTGGAGTTCCATATGCTTCATTTATTTGCTTGTCACAGTCTTTATCTATGCTTGGATTTTCTGCTATTATTTATGTGAAGAAGTTTTGTTGTTGTTGTTGCTGTTTATGGCATTTGCATTCTCTGCTGCTTTCTCATTAACCTCAATCCGTCTCATGCTGTTCTTCTTTATTTCGTTTTGCAGCCATTGGATTGTTTTTTTATTGTCTTTTGCTCTTTTAAAGCTCTTTCTTTTCATTATCACTAGCTAATTCTTCTTCAAGATCTGATAGTCTACTGTTTCTGTTGTTCATTCTGTTGTACATACTTTCAGTGGAAGTTTTAATCTCTTTGATTTCTCTTTGCATCTGTTTAATGCATTCTACTTCTTTCCTATGTTGGGCATTTTTTGTTTCCATCATTTGTCTAAGCTCATGGTTTCTTTTAACCATATCTTCTCTAATATCTTGATTTTTAGCACCATTTATTTTTGTACCTGAGAGATTATTTTCTCTGTAATATTTTTGACTTTTTTTTTCATTTCTAGTGCTACCATCCCAGAAAGTTCCAGTGTTTGACTTCTAATTTCATCTATCTCTCTGTGTTCTGGGCTTGTCCTGGGTGGACTGGGGGTCTATGGTTGCATTTTGCTTCTGTATATTGTCATGTTCTATTTTCTATTTTTAAATTTTATTTTGTTTCCTATTTTGATGGTTGCTAATTTCTTAGGATATAGAGCTTTATCAATAGTATTGAGGCTTCCAAAGATGATGGCTGTTCTTTGGGGTTTCTTTTTGATGTAGGCGGTTCTTTGCAGCTCTTCCAAGAACTTACCTCTCCAATTTTGTAAAGGAGGCAAAGTTACTATTCAGCGGAGTGCCCAATCCTTTGGTACTGGGCTGTGCTGGTGCTTACACCCCATACAACCACAGTGAAATCATACAGGGGAGAAACACTGTTTATAACTTGTGTGATATTTTTGGCTAAAGTAGTATAGTTAGTGATAACAATAGTGCAACTTAACTGCTGACAAACTATAATAACCATTAACCTGCCATTTCCAAGCACATGAACAAACTCTAAAGTTATATAACAAAATCAAACATAAGTCATGTAGTTCTATGCCCCCTTAGTGAAGTGATTTTACTCATCTGAGAGGAATGGGGCAGCTAGGATGGGTAGAGGAGAGGATAAAGTGAACATTGATGTCAAGTACAGTAGAGTCAAGGCTGGATGTCAAAGATGATTACACAAGTTTTGGAAAACTGGAAGACACAAGAGGAAACAAATGGAACAATGTGAAGGAGTAATCAGAAAGAAAGGGCAGAGACAGCGTGTACCCACTTGTCAATATTTCCTCTTTCCTGAAAGCAAATATACCAGAAAATTAGAATTTGAAATGTGATCAAAATAAAAGCATATCTAAGTATGTATAGATATCTATAATTCATATATATAGTTTTATTTCACATATATTCCTTTAATGTAAAATATGGAGGATGATTTTGAGGTGATGTCATTTATTTTTCAGAGCCAAACAGGGTGATTTGTATCACATATATTTTGCACTATGAGGATCTAATCTTCACCTTAAGCTTTGTATAGTATTTATTTATTTTTTCACTTAAGAAGAATTTTATTTATACACACACAAACAAAAAACTCAGAATGGTCCTAAGCATATAAGCTAAAACATGAGTTCTGATTTGGGATATGGGCAATTCCCCCAACATTTAGAGAAGCAGAGGGATTGTGTCAGGCCAACAAATGCTCTTTTTCTTGGTAAAGGAAGCAACTACAAAAGCTTTATTTATTTGCTCATAGCATCCAGTGCTATAAATGCAAAACAAACAAAACCCAACAACTCCCCCAATTCAAAACTGACATATTAAACTTGATTTTCATTAGAATGTTTTTTTTACACTAGTAAATCAAAACCAAGACCCATATTTTACATATGTAAATGATGTAGGTTGGTGAGTTTCATCTTCTGGACAAGACTGCCAAGTTAGTCTCTCTTCATAAAAAGCAATTACAATTTGAGGACATTTCATATTTGCTCTTTTGCCAGCACCAAGTCGGCCTTATCTGAATCTTTCCATTTCATGAGAAACATCAATTTTCTGCTAATATCTGTGGTGCCAATTATTTGTTCAGGATCAAGGCCTCTAGCAAACCCTCTGGGTTTGTCAGCAGCATCTCTTTTTTTCTTAGACTTGCTGTCATCAGATTCACTTTCAGATAAAGATTTTCTTTTTGTACAATCTTTTTCTTTAACAGTTTTTTTTTTTTTGTGAATTAAGAAATGCTTCAATTAACTCTGGACAGTCAAAATGTTCTTCAGGTTCCCATGTATTGTCAGCACCTATAAACCCCTTCCAATTCAGGACACACTCCACCTTCCCATTCACTACACGTCGGTCCAGTACTTTTTCTACCACAAACTCTCCAGGTTCTGCTTCCTCAACTTTTTTGCTTTTTCTGTTTTGTTTCTTGCCCATTTTTTTGGAATGTAGTTTTATTGGAGGCCATTTTTTACTGCATACTTGAAGAGCTATTACATTCAGGCACCACGACTGTGCTTGGGGGTCCCTGGAGGGCAGGAGGGAAGAAAGGAAGGAGGGGAATGGGGGCGAGAACTGTCTATGTAGTATTTAGTATATTAATCTAAATTTCCTATAAAAAGATGATTCCTTCAATGAATGTTCTTAATTCTGAAAATCCACTAGGCTTAGGAGGGGGGTGCAGTTCAGTAGATCAATAGAACAGAACTGAGGATGTAGAAACTTCCCAAGATATATTAAAATATTTTATATTTGAAAAAGGGTCTAAAGGATACATTGGAGAGATAGCCTATTCAACAAGTGGTGCTGAGAAAACTGGTTCTCTGGTTTGAGAGAATGAAATTGGAGCCTTCAGTGTTCTGCAGGATAAAATAGCTAAAACAGTGGAATACATGGGCACAGGAAAGGATTTTCTAGACTGGGTCTCAGCTGCACAGGACACGGCAGCAAGAATCAGCCAAGGGGACTGGGTCAGCTCAGAGGCTTCTGTAAAGAGACTCAGTCAGTAGAGCAAAGGGAATCCGACAGAATGGGAAAACTATGCCACTGAATCCTAAGTCAGAGGACTAGTTAATAGAATATACAAAGATCAGAAAAGGAATAAAACACCTAAAATTAAAGACCCTGTCAAGAAATTTGCAAGAGGAATGAACAGACACCTCACAGAGGAGGAAAAGAAAATTCTGAGCAAACATATGAGAAGAAGTTCAGCATCTATGGCTATTAGACAAATAGTAGTTAAAACAGCACGGAGACTCCATGTTGCTCTGGAAAGAAAGGCAACCCTTAAGAAATGAACAGAAACAAATGCTGGTATGGCGGTGGGAAGAAAGGAGCCTGCCTGCATGTTGGTGGGAATGTAATTATGGAAAACAAATGCAGGTTTCTCAAAGAGTCAAAAACAGGGCTCCATGTGACTCAGCTATGCCCCAGCTGAGTGTCCTCCCCAAAGGCCCCGAGTCCTCTTGCCACAGTGACACGTGCACGCCAACTCTCGCAGCAGCACAATTTATAGTAGCTAAATGCTGGGGCAGCCTGCATGCCACCCACCAGCAGATGGTTGCACAAGAAGACGTGATGGCTATGCAGAGCGGAATACCACTTGGCCATAAAGAATGACAAACTTGTAGGAAAATAGAGGCACCAGAAAAACTTCAGCTTGAGTGAAATAAGTGAAACAGCCAAGCGTGGATACTGTATGGTGTCGCTGATGTGAGTGAGGCCAAATACAAACAAAGACAGTGACAGAGGTGACAAGGGGGCATACCTTGTCCAACAGGGAAATGGATGAAGGCAACAAGGAGACAGGGAGGTGTCCAGGACTGGAAAAGAGAAGAATAAAGACATGCCGTGCACAGGAAGTGGACAGCTACAATCATTGCCATAACTACAGCTGTAACACGTGTCAAGACAAATAGGCTCAACAGGTAAGGAAAAGGTGATTGGAGAGCCAGAGGGGGAGGGCAAGGGAGGAAGAAGGGAGGGCAAGGGGAGGAGGAGGGAGGGCAAGAGGAGGAGGAGGGGGTAAGGAGAGGAGGAGGAGGGTAAGGGGAGGAGGAGGAGGGCAGGGGGAGGAGGAGGGAGAGCAAGAGGAGGAGGAGGGGACAAGGGGAGGAGGAGGGAGAGCAAGGAGAGGAGAAGGGGGTAAGGGGAGGAGGAGGGCAAGGGGAGGAGGAGAGCAAGGGGAGGAGGAGGAGGGAAGGGGGAGGAGGAGGGAGGGCAAGGGGAGGAGGAGGGGGCAAGGGGAGGAGCAGGGCAAGGGGAGGAGGAAGGGGGTAAGGGAGGGGATAAAGACTGCAAGATACACAAGCAACCTTTGTCCAAGATAATTGTAAACTGCGTGAATTACTTAATTGTACTGATAAAATAAAATAAGATAAAATACAAACATAAAAAACTTATGAAGAGATGGTTACCTTCGTATAGCTTAGGAAATAAAAGGGGATAGAGATTATTAAAATAACCAGCAGCCAGGGGAGGATGAAAGACATTTTCATAGTCAAAGCATACTAGCAAATAATTTTTTCCAAAGTGATGTGCAGGCTGTGTGGACAAGTGTTGCTTCAGGTCATGTTATTCCCATAGATATTTTTGGAAACGTTAGCTGTAGGAGCATTTTATATAAGGACACATCTTCCCGTCACTCATGGAGTCCTAAAGCCAAGGAGACAATGTGCATACACTTTCCTTCTAAGCCAACAGCAACTAAAAGTGTGCAGGCCTGCAAGGCTGCAGTGTTTGGGTTCAAAAGCTAGAGAAACGGAATAAGAGGTCTGGGATAGGTCTTCATAATTGAATATTAAAAAACCCAAACAGCACCCCCAAAGTGGATAACATAAGTCACAGCTTTTTGTTACCTGAGACTATCTCACAGCATTTAGGAAAGTTGAATGTGGAATTTAAAATGCAGATTTTCTGTCTAGAACATGGCATAGGAAGGGTGCAAACTTTCTACAGCTGTGGTTCTGAAATGTCCTTCAGCAAATATTCCATTACTACTGCAGAGGCCAATGATTGCATATGCAGGAATTTCACTCTGTACTAAAACTTTTATGAAGACTTAATTTATATAAAACCAGAGGGCCAGTCAAATAGCTCAGTGGATTAAAGTGCCTGCAAGCAGGCACAGGTGCCGAGGGTTTGATCCCTAGGCCTGCTGTGCTGGCCCCGTTCCCAGGACACACTGGGACTGCAATTGAGACTGGGCATGGTGGCACATGCCTGTGATACCAGCTCTTGGGAGGCTGTAAACAGGCAGATCACTACGAGTCTGATATAGTAGTGAGACCCTGAACACCCTGTAG
>NW_004524588.1:26478053-26483064 GCF_000260255.1 Octodon degus | reverse complement strand
TCTACACAGACAACAAACACACTGAGAGGGAAATTATAGAAACAATACCTTTTACAATAGAACCAAGGAAAATGAAATACCTTGGAATTCATCTAACTAAAGAAGTCAAAGATCTTTTCAAGGAAAATTATGGTACTCTGAAAAAGAGATCGTAGAGGATTACAAAAATGGAAAGATATTCCATGCTCTTGGATAGGAAGAACCAACACTGTGAAGATGACCATACTCCCAAAACTGCTGTACAGATTTAATGCAATCTCTACTAGACTACCACCAACATACCACACAGACCTAGAGAAATCATTCCTAAAATGTATCTGGAACCAGAAAAGGCCTAGAATAGAAAAGGCATTTCTGGGCAATAAAGACCAGGCAGGAGGCATTACAATTCCTGACTTGAAATTATACTACAAGGCTACTGTGATAAAATCAGCATGGTATTGGCAACACAATAGACCTGAGGATCAATGGAATAGATTAGAAGATGCTGAAGCCCCTATGAACACACTCAGCCACCTTATCTTTGACAAAGGGCCAAACACACTCACTGGAAGAAAGACAGCCTCTTTAACAAATGGTGCTGGAAAAACTGGCTCTCTACATGCCGAAAACTAACTTTACCCAGGTCTATCACCATGCACTAAACTAAAGTCAAAATGGATTAAAGATCTAAACATTAAAGTGGAGACACTAAATCTCCTGGAAGAGAAAGGAGGAGGAACTCTTGAAGACATAGGGGTAGGCAAGGAGTTCATGAACGGAAATCAAATCGCACAGGAAACAGTTGAAAGAACTAACAACTGGGACCTGCTGTTACTGAGAAGTTTTTTCATGTCAAAAGAAATTACCAACAAAGTGAAAAGGCAACCCACAAATTTGGAAAATATCATGACAAATAAGTACTCAGAGAAAGGTCTGCTCTCTAGAATTTATAAAGAACTAAAAAACACTAGTGCCCCAAAATTTAAAGATCCAATCCAGAAATGGGCATCCGAGATGAACACACGCTTCTCAGAGGAAGAAGTTAAAGAAGCGAATAAATATATGAAAAACTGCTCCACACCACTAGCCATCTGTGAAATGCAAATTAAAACAACATTGAGATATCATCTCACCCCAGAAAGAATGGCTATCATAAAAAAATCACCCAACAACAAATGTTGGAGAGGCTGTGGGGAAAAAGGAACCCTTCTCCACTGCTGGTGGGAATGTAGACTGGTGCAACCGTTATGGAAATCAGTATGGAGATTCCTTAGAAAAGTTGGACTGGAAATCCCCTTTAAACCAGCTATTCCTCTACTGGGAATTTTCCCAGAGGATCTGAAAACATCATATCATAGTGATATATGTGTGCCTATGTTTATAGGAGCACAATTTGTGAAGGCCAAATCTTGGAAACAACCAAGATGCCCATCACCTGAGGAATGGTTGAAAAAGATGTGGTATTTTTACACAATGGAGTATTATTCAGCTATTAAGAATGACAAACTCCAAGCCTTTATATTGAAGTGGATGCCACTTGAACATATACTCATAAGTGAAATAAACCAGACACACATGTATAAATATCGTGTCATTTCCCTAATATAAGAACTCAAAAGGAGAAATACATATAGAAAGGTGTAATACAAGTAAAAAGGAAAGCAGGATCTTGAGGACTAACTAATCAAGAGAAAAAAGGAGAAGAGCTAGGAAACATGACAACGTCAAGCCTTACAGTTATATGTAAAAGACAAGCAAGGCAATGATCCTGAGAATCTCCAGAAGATTTTTTAATCTAGCAGTTAATTGGAAAGATTCTCACCCTGACTAACTATATATACTGATACCTGTGAACTAAGCTACTGCACTGCAGATGCTAATTTGTAATAGAAGTTTCATGCGTGGAGTGCCTGTCATTTTGGTCTACTGAATATGGGCTGCTTGTCATGACATGCCAGATGCTGCTATGATGTCTCTCAGGTAGGTGGATGTTCAAGAAGAAGGGGGTGGTGAAGGAAAGCAAGAGACAGGAAAAGGAATATTGTGGGACTGTCCTGCTTCAAGGATGTATATGGTGAGATTTTTGGACTTATGTGTAAACATAAGAAGTATATAATTCTTTATGGCTATTTCCAAAATATATTCTAATTGTTAAATTTTTTTATCTTATTCTGTAGGGACTTAAAGTTCAACATATCAATACTTGATGAAAAATACTTGTTCCATATTATGCCTAAGATGTTTGATATGCAGACAGATAGTGAAGTTAAGCTTAACAGCCTAGGTTGTATGGTAATAACAATAAGCTTGTCTTCTGGATGGTTAACAACCTAAGTTTGCAGACCAAAATATGAGAAAAAGAAGAGCTGCAAGGAAAGCCAACATTTTCGCCCTATCCTTCTAAGGTCAATTGAGACTCAGGACATATGAGAACTTGTACTGTAACGTCATGTAACTCAGTAGTGTCCCAAATTTTCTGATCAAGGAGATTATGGGTCCAAAGAGGAAAGTGATCGATGATGTAGAGTGTGTCTAAGGAGAGTCATATGAAGAGAAAACATTCTCTCAGGCTTTCACAGAGAGCATAATGGCCAAGCAATGGCCGTGACTCATCCACATGGCTAACACTGACAAAGGTTCTACAATCTGAGGTACAGGATCTCAGGATAAATCCTGAGGGGATTTCACTGACCTTATCAGACCCAAAAGCTACAACTCTTGTGGCATAGGTCCTGCTTTACCTTGGTATAACCATCCAGCAGAAAAGTATAAAAATGAAATAGAAGAAGTAAAGCCATGCTGTTATGTTGAGCTGTAGGGGACTCAGGTCAACAATTTCTGACATTGCCAGTGAAGCGGAAGACCCAATACTATTATGGGCTACTGCACTCTTTTAGAATATTTTGCTGAGTTTACACTCCTATAATATTCAAATAACGGAACTTAACAAAAAGGGGTACAGATGAATGTCCATTTTGTATCTGTGTATTCAAAGTGGTTAGGATTGATATATAGTTTCATTCTCTTATTGAATGGAGTGATTTGTTCTAATGGTGTTTGTAAATATCATGTCTGCATCTTGTATAGCAATTAACCACTAGGAAGAATGTATGCAGTGTGTTAATTATTGAGACTGTCCAACCAATTTGATTTGAAGCTGTCTCATTGCTATTTGTTTATCAATATAATTATGAGAAAAAAACATAGTTAAAGTGAATGTCACATTATCCACAAATATTTAAAATTTTATCTAATTGATCCTAAGGTTAAAGCAAAACTAATGAATAGTAAAGTTCCTTGTGCAACTTCCAATTAATATAGGAGTCAAAAGATGACTCAGAAAATCCAGGAAGACTTAAATATATGACAAATTATGTAATATATAGATGCCACTTTTATTTTTTTCTGTACAATATGTGCAAATGTAGCAATAGGGGAGTATGTGTACACATTCACTAAAAGGTGTGCTACTTGAATAGTCAGGCTTCTTTCCACAACGTACATAGATATTGTTTAAGTGAAAATCTCATTCTACTCTTGTAACTTGGTCTATAGAGTTTCTCCTCTCCTGTGAGGTATCCCTAGAGTTCAACCCTGAGAATATCTTACAAAAGCATTAAGTTTCCTTGCTTTACCCAGAAAATTGTGGTGATATTCCCCAAAATCATCCCACAAATATCACATATTGGGAGCCAAAAATGTCCAAATATTAAAGGTGTAACCTCTCAATTTTGTGAAAAATTATGAATTTGATATTTTCTTCTTAGCACTATGTGCACGATAGCAAAGTTGGAGAAACCACAAATAGCAGCTCAGAGAATAGATAAAGAAAGCAAAAGGACTGAATGCTCTTAGAGGAGCTCTGACCCAATGCCTGCACTGGGGTGAGGCCCACAGTTGAGGCTTAGATGGAGACCCTGGCACTGCATTTGCCCCTTCCCATAAGATGCTGAGACCGACTTCCTTGCTATGTAAGCTGTGTGTTGGCGCATTTCATGCTAGTGCACCCTACTGAGGGTTCTTTTATGTAAGGATGCTATAGGCCTTGTCATCTTTAATGTTAAGGAATTTGTAGATGTGTAATGAGCAACTGCACAACTTTAAATACAAGTGAATGAAGCCTTGAAAAAGAATTCAAAACACACTGCATTTCTGGGAACCAGCTTGTAGGGCAAGTTGATCGGACCTGATTAAAAGCTCTTCTCACTATGAGTATCCTCAGCATGGAGGAGCTCAGCTTCTTAGACACTTGGAAGGATTGGCTCTTCCTTCAAGTAGAAATAAACTGTGTGTGTCATCAATGTTGACTTGAATGATGTTTGTTTTGGTGTTATTTAACTATGCAGGAAGACAATTAGGCATAAAGCTTTATATCTGTTTTGTATCATCATTTTCAGACAGTCTTGCTGTGTAGCTCATGATAGGCTAGGACTCAAAGTTTCCTGGGCAGCTGCCCCCAGACTCTGTTCTTCTTGCCCCACACAGAGCCAAACCCAAACGCTCTGCCCTGTTTTGTTCCTTGGTCTGGCTCACTTCCCCTTGTCCCATGCAGAGCCAAACAGCAGAAACTCTGCTTTGTTAACATCCAAAGTCCCCCACAGACCAGGCAGCCCTGCCAGGAAGAGCTCTCCCTCAGCGGTTCCTGCCCACAAACACCCTCCCCACAAAATCCCTTACAAGCCCTGTGCTTTGCCTTGTTCTCTGCTGTCTTGGTCCACTAGACAGCCAGCCCACTTGTTTCTACCTCCAATAAATCTTCTGGCATCAGAATGCCTGGTCTGGTTGATTGCCTGGGATTGTACCTAACAGTTTGAACTAGTCTCGAAGTCACTATGTAGCCAATACCAGCCTCAAACTCACAACAACCCTCCTGTCTCAGCAGGGGTGTGCCACACCTCATATTTGACTTTAAAACCCAAAACAATGTGATAATTACAACTATTAAATATAACACTTAGAAAAAATATTAATTTGTTGGATGAAGCTTATTTTTTCTCCTCTTTGTCTTTTTTTTTTTTTTTTTTTTTTT
>NW_004524588.1:26473401-26477758 GCF_000260255.1 Octodon degus | reverse complement strand
TTTCTTTCTTTCTTTCTTTCTTTCTTTCTTTCTTTCTTTCTTTCTTTCTTTCTTTCTTTCTTTCTTTCTTTCTTCTTTCTTTTTTTTTTCAGAATGGGATTGAACTCAGGCCCTTGTGCTTGCCAGTCAGGTGCTTATGCTACTGAGCTGCATCCCTGGGCTTGTCTTTGTTTTTGATTGATAATATATTAAAGAAATATTTAAAACTACCTAGGTATCTAAGCAATTTGCATAAAGACATGCAAAAATTGTAGCAGAAAGTACAGTTTAGAAATTTTGCCAAGTTCTCTTTTATGCAAAACCATTCATTACTTTTCATGTCAAGTATTACTGAGGAACTTCAACATAGTTGACTTCTGTTGTCAATAATATCTATCTATCTATCTATCTATCTATCTGTCTATCTATCTATCTGTCTGTCTGTCTATAATCCATCTAAAGATAGATATATATTTCTGTTTATGTATATAATATGATATATATTACTATATACATATCTATTTATGCTACTGTTACTATTCTGGAGAAGTTTCTCTCTGATTTTTGCTAGTGTCCTCTCTGTGATAGTACCTGACTAAGATTTCATTTGTGAATTTACTTCAGTTATTTTTTCCATTAGGTGATAAAAATTACAGTAGCACTACTTGAAGCCAAATAAACATAATCACAGATATCAAAATTGATGAAAATTATGTGGCTATAGCTGGCAATTAAACTGTCATTTAGATGTTCTAGAACAGAACTTTCTGCAAGAATGGAAATATCCTGACATTAGCTCTTTTCTTTTCCTATTCTCTCTCTCTCTCTCTCTCTCTCTCTCTCTCTCTCTCTCTGTCTCTCTCTGTCTCTCTCTGTCTCTCTCTGTCTCTCTCTGAGACAGGGTCTTGATATGTAGTACAGGCTGTCCTGAAGTTCACAGTGATTCTCTCCCTTCATCCTTCCTTGTGCTGCAATATATGACTGAAGAACTGAATTTTTAATTTTTAAAACAGCACTTACATTTAAATAGTCATACATGATTACTGTATATCATATTGGTTGGTGCATACGTAGAGTATATTTAGATTTTGTTTGAAAATTATGAAAACATGAAAAATAAAATCCAACAGAGGATTTTCAGATGCCTGAGACCATGATGACTCCAGCTTGAGCACCAACTGGTGTGCATGACTTTGATCAACTCTGGACACAGCTATGCTCCATGGTGTGTGTGCTTAGTTCAGTGAGCATGGGTTGAATTTTTGGAAGCTTGTAGTTAATGGTGAGCCTGGCATAGCTAAGGCACCAGCAGAGGCCTGATAACAGGGCTTAAGGAAATCAGTTCTAAGCAGACCTTGTAGGAAGAGACAAGTGTAGTCTGCGCTCTGAGAGCAAAGCGTTAAGGAGTAAAACACATGGTACCTGAGGATGAATGGAGCATTTTGAGCTAAGTTCTTTCTCCTATGCTTTTTTAGGCTTTCTCTACCCTCTGGTTGGCTCCGTGGGATCCAGCTCCTGGCAGGAAGTATACTTGTCCAGCTGCCGGGTCAGGCCAGTGGGGTTGGCTTGTTTTTCAGAGATAGTGGGGACACATATGAGGATGTAATGCAGCTCACATCTAGACAGGTGTGGCACAGGTGCCAGTAACTTTCTCTCCGATTATTAAATGCCTGATATGTATAAGATGCCATGGAGGATTACAGTACTACACAAATGATAGTTCTGAAAACATATGCACTTTAGCTGGGAAATGAGACCTACCAAGTTTTTGTAGATAAACATTCAAGAACTTCTATCCTTTGATATGAAAGGATGATATAATAATTCTGGAGTTTAGACAGAGGAGAAATATGGATAGTCTAGAAATGTGACATAAACTCTATGTACTCATGTCTCACATACTTACAAAGCTTATCAAAAATACTATATATATATATTTTTTAGTCTGGGCATGTGCCGGTTATCGCAGCACTAGGGAGGCTGAAAACAAGAGGATCACTATGAAGCCAAGCTGTACCAAAAAAAAAAAAAAAAAAATGAAATGAAAGAAAACCTGAAAAAAATACTACTTTTAGTATCCTATAGACCAAGGTCTATACCTTTGGAAATTTGTTTGGATGTAGCTGCTCCAAGATTAAGCATGTAAATAGCCTATAAAACGTGACGCGATATATTTGAATTCAGAGTATTTTAGGAGTGAGAAGTAAGACAATTGGGAGAAATATTATGGCCTAAGAAGATATACTAAAACAGAAACAAGAAAGCAAGGAAGCAGTTTCTACAAATGTATGCATTATAAGAATGCTTTCACGTGGTAGAAACTTTTGCTGTTATCTGTAAATACCTAAGTTCTCGCACTTTAGCAATTTAGTCTTCTGTCTTAGTTGCTCTTCTCTCATTGCTGGGACGAAGTATCCAACACTCAACATTAAGGAAAGAAAGGTTTATTTAGCTCATAGTTAGTGGAGGTTCAGCCCATAGTCGGCTGGCTCCAGAGAAGTGTGGCACACGGCGCAGGGCAACCCGAGGAAGCCAGCAAAGAGCCAAGTGGAAGCAGCAGCAGCTGTGGCAGCTAGCAAGCTCTTTCCCCTGCTTCCATTTGTATGCAGACTATATTCCCCAGTGTGGATGAGGCACTCTCCTGTAATCCCTGCATTGGATCATGAATTAATAAAAAACTTAGCAGCTGCCCCATGACGGCATGAGGCTTTGGGGGGACGACTAGACACAAACCGTGACATTTTCCAGGAAGGAAGTGCCAAGAATGAGATTGAAAATGCAATCTCTTTTTAGAAGAAACTTTTATGAAAGACTGGGATGGCACTATGAGTAGGCGAGAACACATTTGGAACCCGAAGGAGGATAGAGGGGGAAGCACTAGGAGTGCAAGAGGAGGCACAGCCAGACTTCAACTCTGAGAAGATTTCAACCAGACGCATGGGAGGCTTCTGAGCTGCAATCGCACCCTGCATCAGGCGCCGCCGGTGACCTGCTGAGTTCCTGCTGCGCCGTCACTGGCTTAGAGCAGCCTGGGGGAGCCTGGACTGCTGCGATCCTAGTCACGGATTTGAAGCTGTGGCACCTGGAGCCGGGCAGTCAGCGCTGCTCCTTCCAGCACTCTTCGGCAGGAGCTCGAGCAGGGCACCTGCTTTGTGCAGGCACATGACAGTGCGCTCGGACCATGAAACGGTTTTCTCTAGTGGGTGCTCAGAGAGCCTGTCTCTGCCACGCTTGTCCAGTTTTCTCCTATTTCAAACCCATTCTAATTGCTCCCTACCCTTCTGCGCATGCTTCTGCTGTGCTTTATGCACAGACCCCGATTCTGAAGCACAATATGAAGCATTGTTAAACTTCTCTGAAGTTGAGGTCTGATCTTCTTCTTAAACTTCGGTGGTCAGAGGTATACAGACAGCACTCTGCAGTGTTCACACCTGAAAAGTGCGCTGCAGCAGGCGTCGGTAGGATGCGTGAGAGATACAGCCACAGGCGGCCGCCGAGATCGTGGGCAGACAGTTATGAATCCAGACGTGCGCTGGGAGGAGCGTGACTTACGAGCGGCAGTGAGATGTTTGTGTCTGGCTGCTCTACGGCTGGTGTGCTGCCCTGAGAGACAGCAAATGCGGCCACACATCGCCGAAAGAAGCCTTTTGGGGTGGTGCAGGAAAAGCTGTTGGCAGGTGTGTGTGTGGAGTAGACAATCAAGTTTACACTTACACACCTGGAATGAAAAGAGCAATCCCAGTGGCGTCCTGCGGGGCGGAGCCTGACGGGGCGGGTTTGCGTGAATCCGCAGAGTTCCTGCTACCTTGTGGATGTGTTGGCCAGAGGGCTGCGGCTCACAGGTCATGGCGGTGCTCCGAAGGGTAGTGCTGCTGCTTTCGCGTTCTGCACAAACACGGATTTGGGTCTCAATTATGTTTTTCTCCCAGTGGAGACTTTTCCACGACACACAGCATGTCAAAAGGGGCCACAGCGTGATGTTCACTCTTGCTCAATGAGTGGCCTTAGAAGGGTTTTGGTAAAATAAAAAGGTTTGGGGTAAAAAATGTTTATCCTCCCAAAGTATTTATTCCTTATGGAGGAAGCTGTGGAAGGAGAGAAACACAGATAAATGAGACGTGTCCAGACCTGTCCTGTCCAGACCCTTGCGCGAAAGGCGCTGCCGCGGTCGGGGGTCAAGCACGTGGTCGGTGAGAACTCGGTGAGAACTCGCTTCCGGCAGCGCCTCCTGCCCGACGCGGGCTCCGCGATGCTCGCGCCACCCAGCTGCAAGTCCTTTTCTTTTTCTTTTTATTTTTTTTAAGCTTTTTCTATTTATTTATTTATTTATTTATTTATTTATTTATGTGTGTGTGGCCAGCTCAGCCCACCAGGGGGC
>NW_004524588.1:26464033-26473301 GCF_000260255.1 Octodon degus | reverse complement strand
CTGCACAAACACGGATTTGGGTCTCAATTATGTTTTTCTCCCAGTGGAGACTTTTCCACGACACACAGCATGTCAAAAGGGGCCACAGCGTGATGCTGGGGGATTGAACCGTGGTCCCTGTGCTTTGCTAAGCTTGTTCTAAGTAGGTGCTTTAGACCACTGAGCCATCTCACCAGCCCCCAACTCCTTTTAGTTTTCAGGATAAAAGACAACTTTCTTACCTAGAAATATTGCTATCATATGCTGAGTATTTACCTTGGGAAGAGTACTCTTCTAAGTATATATAGATTAGTTTTAACAAAGCAAAATCCTGGTAAAGGAAATTTACAGAGAAGGGAAATGAGTGTCAGGCTAAGCATCTTTCCAAGATAAATTAGCTAGTAAATGTTATTTTGCACTTTTGCTGTGCTGGTGTTAGTCACAGGCTTTGTGCGTGTCAAGCAAGTGTTCTATCTCTGAGTTATACTTCCTCTCAGGAAATGTTAGTACACGGTCTAAAGAATTTCTCTTCAAATTTGTACTTCACCCATTATTTACACTCTAAAAGAATTAGAACAAGAACCCTGCCGGTGCTGCCTCCTTGTGTGCGCTGTGCCACACCTGTGACGCTGCTGTGCAGATTTGCACTTTTTCACTGATCGTTCTTTCCCTCCAACTTGATTCAACAATGATTTGCTTGGCTCTTGTTCTATACTATGATCTTTCAAGATAATGGAGATTATTATATTAAAATGACGAACGCCTTTCTTTTATGTAGTTTATAGACTTCTGAGATTTGAAAGCAAATAAAAAGAAGCTACAATGTAGAATAACGGGTGGAAATAAGACAGGAGGAAGTCCCAGTGGTAGTTGTCACCAGCACTGAAGTATAGTGGAAGCCAACTCGGGGTGGGGGTGGGGGAGTGGAGCTTGAGGGATGAGGACGGCTGAAGACAGAAGCAGACAGCTGAGTAACCGGCATTGTCAGCCCTCCTCCTTCCCTGCCTGGATAATTCATAAGTGTTTTTTAAAGATCCACCATTCCCTCCAATATTGCTAAAGTTCCTTTAGCTGGTTTTTTGCTTGTTTGTTTGTTTGTTTGTTTGTTTGCAGAACCAGGGATTGAACTAAGGCCCTTGCGCTTGCCAGGGAAGCATTTATTCTACTGAACCATCTCCCTGGCCCCAGTTCCTTTAGCTCTTTGGATAAAATGCACATTATTATGTTGTCTGCTGTTGCTGCTTTGCACTTGTATTTTTTCTCAGTGAAGTGAGACCACTTCATTCCGTGAGTGACCACTCATCACTTGCTTCCTCCTGTGTCCACCCACCCAATCCAGTAGAATGCTGGCTTACTGCATGTCCTCTACAAATACTTGGAGGTAAGCAGGTAAGTGGTCGAAGTGGGAAGCACAAAGTTATTGGTTCAATGTAAGTTTTCTTGATCTTGATAATAATTTTTAACTTTTTTTCTGAATAACCAGAAGTAAAGCTGGATGACCAGTTTGGTGAGAACATTACTCTGAGGAAGCTAAAGTAGTAGTTCTCATTTTTGTGTGAACTGGCTTGCTTCAATGTATCTTTAAGCTCAAAGCAAAAGTAACCATAGGCACTTCAACTACCTGACTTGGAGGCATATGATTTTGGGTATAAGAATATTGATTGAAAAAAATCTCTAAATTAATTCCTGTTTGCAGAGAAACAGAATACACACATATGCTAGCAATGGTAACGCAGCAGCTTTGTATATGTGCTTATATGACTATGTGCCTAATTTCAGTTATCTTTTTTCACTCTTATATTATACTTGAAACACATTTTCAGGGTTAATGTAATACGAAAATGCATATCAACATCATTACAGAAAATTTATTTAAGTCAAATTAATGTCATACTGAATTATGAACAGAATTTTGTTGTGTGTGTTTTGAACAATGATTCACCTTAACTGTTTTATTCCTATAGTCATTCTGAGTTGCAAATGTTTCTTTGGTAACTGATATTTTTATTTTTATTCTTTTCATTAATTTTATAGAGAAAGAAATAACAATGAGACAGTTCTAAAACAGGTTAGTAAGACAGTTACAATAATTAATACATTGCACATTGTTGTCTTCATAGTAGTTATTCATAGTACAAGATGCAGACATGATATCCTGTCCAAACACTATCAGTACAAATCTTTCTTCTCATTGAACTAAGAGAAAGTAGCTGTATATCTATTCTATTTTGTATATACATATATATATATATTTTTTTTTTCTTTACAAACTGGTCCTTCGTTTATATCCCCCTTTTTTCTTTAGTTTTGCCAGAGATGGATATTCCATAGCCATTCAAATATTGTAGGTGCATGAATTCAGCAAAATAATCCATTATCATCCAGTAGTCCATAATAGTAGTGGGTTATCCGCAGAACTGGCAAAGTCAGAAGTTGTTGACTTGAGCCTTTTACAACTCAGCATATTAATGTGGCTTTACCTTTTATACCTCATTTTTATACGTTTCTGCCAGATGGTCAAGACCAAGATAAAGCAAGACCTATATAATAAAAAATGTAACTTTTGCATCTGACAAGGTCAGTCAGATCCCCTCAGGATTTACCTTGAAACCCTGTACAGCAGTTTGTAGATCTTTCATCAGTGTCAGCCATGTGGATGAGTCATGGCCATTGCTTGACCAATTTGCTCTCTGTGAAAGCCTGAGAGAATGTTTTCTCTTCATGTGACTCTCCTTAGGCACACTCTACATCATCGATCACTTTCCTCTGTGGCCCCACAATCTCCTTGATCAGGAAATTTGGGACACAACTGAGTTACATGATATTATAGTACAGGTTCTCTTATACCCTGAGTTCTCACTGACCTTGAAAGGCCAGGGCCAAAATGTTGGTTGTCCTTGTAGCCCTTCTTTTTCTCTAATTTTTTGGTCTGCAAATTTAAGTTGTTAACTCTCCAGAAGGGAAACTTTATTTTTATTCTTCGGAGACAGGGTCTTGTGCAGTTCAGGCTGAACCCACTATGGAGCCCAGGCTGACTTCCTTCTGCCTCAACCTTTGGAGTACTGGGATTAAAGGCATGTGCCACCACTCCTGGCTTTTTGCAGTTGATTCTTTTTAGACTCACTTAACAGAAGAGCATGCCATTTGCCTTCCTTAATGTCAGGCTAGGGCTATAAAATTTTCTTTATAAAAATTGATCTTTAAAGGCTTAAAATATATGTTACTTTCTACCACATTTGCAGCAGACATTCTTTTTTTAGAAAAAGACTTATTTATTTATTTATTTGGCACAAGGTCTTGCTACACGGCTCAGGCTCCTACTGATCCTCCTGTCTTAGCCTCTCCAATGTTGGGATTACAGGTGTTGCCACTCCCGGTTTCAGTGGCTGGCTTGGCTCTGGGCTGCCATGTGAGTGGTCCTAGGGATCAAACCCAGGTCCTAATGCTTGCCAGGCAGACTTTTAGGCTGCTGAGCTATCTCCATGGCTCCCAGAAATTCTTTTAAAATGGGAAACTTGGCAAGAATAATAAAATTATAAAACACCCCACTCTATCATTCAAATGACCTTTATGGATTCTTTGTAGAAATATGTAAATAAGTTGGAAGTAAAATCTGAAGATATTTCATTTTACTAGTGTAAAAATATCATGGGTCTTATTTTAGAAAGAACTGCAGGGGAAACAGATTCTCCTTAGTAACATTGTACTTTTGCATGTTAAAGAATGGAGCACAGCCGTTCACTGTTAAATACAGCCCAATCATTAAGCAGACATTCTAAGTTTGATAGGTTGTAGTGATTCTCAGGCTATTTTTGGTGACATATACCAAGTATGTAAAGATAAATTGATCCTTGTGCTGCGTGTCTCATAAGTATGCTGAAAAGATTCAATCAAAGATGTGACACACTGTGATAGGCATAGGGTGGATCATTGATTTTTACTCAGTGCATAGAACAGTTCAATCTCATGCTACTGTCCAAAGAGTGATTTAAATCACATAGTAAGTAGATAATGCTCAGGATCTGAAGTAGAGCATATATATCCAAAATAAACATCACTTCTAAATTTAAAATTGGTTTTAAAATTAATACATAATGGAAGATGGGGCTATTAGTTTTCACTGTATACTCCCCATTTAGTGTTTAAAAACCATGAAATGAGAGGTGCATCTGGTGCCCTGAAACTTGCCGTTTGCTGAGGAAGACAATAATAATTAATAGGCAAGAAATGATTGATACATGTTCATGCTCATCTGTTTTGTTCTCATATTTTCTGGATATTAGCATCTTCTGTTTTGTGGTGCTGGGGATCAAACCCATAATCTTGTGCTTGCCACGCAAGTGCTTAGGCCACTGAGCTATATCTCCAGCTAACATCTTAAATGAGAATATTAGGAAATGAAAGACCTTCTTAGCAAGATATAGTAAGGATGAGAATAAAAGGTTTTCAGACTTACAAAAATAAAAAAAATTCTCTCTGAAATGGCATGTAACATTGGGCTCCACACTGAATAGATGACCTGTAAAAATAAACGTTTTTTTCTCCTTTTAAATGACATATAATGATAAGCAGCAAAATACAGAGGTATGAATAGCGAATCCTAAGGAACAAGAAATAAAGGGCCCGGGCCCTCGTGTTCCAGCCTCAGGGGGCTCCCATCAGCGGACTCCTTTATGGGAATCTAGGTGTCGGGGACGTCACTGCTCTTCATCGGCACAGGAGTAGGAGTTCTGCTTGATACCTAAAAGCATGTGACAAGCACGTGCAGAAAGGTGTCATGTTTGTTGCAGGTGGAAGAACCGGTGATTGTTTTTAGTTTGTAGGCACTATTTTATTTATTAATTTTTGGATAGTATAAATTTTTAAAAAATATCTGATTTAGCTGTAAAAACTTATAGGAGCCCGTGTTGAGAGTGGTGGGAGAGGGATTCAGTGATAGAAGCGCGCAATAAAGAATTTGGAAGTGAAAACAAGAAGAAAAACCTCAGGAGTCCGGGTCCGCTGAAGCGGCGCTGCGCTGCCGCTGGCCTGCGCTGCTGTGCTGCGCGCCTCCCAGACGCGGGCGTGAGCGGCCGCGCAAGAGAGATGCTTCTGTTCTAGGAGATTTTTAAAGCAAAATACTTAAAATTGTCTGTACCACGTGCAGTGGAAAATATTTAGAATTGGCTCATATGCATAAAATCCTTTCCAGGTATTAATAATCCCTTTAAAATTACATTATGATGTTTGACATTCAAAATCTACATTATCAACATTTTAACTACATTGAAGAGGAATGAATAAAGCATTGTTATAGTATGGATTTTCTCTTAATCGTTTTCACGCATAGCTTTTAAATTTTTGATGGAAATGCATTTTTTCTATCTTTTTGGTGAAACAGCTTTGCAACATTGTCATCTTCATTGTCTAGTGAACAGGGATGTAGGTGGTTCCCATATCCCAGACGTGATTGCAGAGTGGTAAAGTGGAGAGAGGGAAGGAAAAATCTGAGGTTTGCACTGTTACGCCCCTAAAATGAACCTTACAATATAATTACAAAACTAGGCGTGTCACTTTAAATAAATCTGTGAATTTTTTAATGTGAAAAATTAGCAATGGACTTTGTTTCTACTTATAAAATATTAATATGCCCTGACATTGAAAAATGAAGCAAGATTAAATAACTGTTGTGTCTGGGGTAACAGTACTCCAGAAGCTAAAGCTGAGTGGGGCGATGAGTGCCGCGAGATAAGCTCACCTATGGCATCAAGAAGGCTTTCTCGTGTTTCAGAGACATTTCCATCCCTAAAGGCTGTCCCTTAATAATACAGTAGAGTCTGAACTAATGGGATACTTTAGGTTTCCTATAATTAAACAAATCAGCTGAGTGCAGGACTAAATTTCCAGCTCTTTGCAGAAATCTCTCCTTTGTAATTCCAGGGACATCCAATCCCTTTCATGTACTTGACAAGGTGTGTGCATTACAGATTTTTTTCTTGGAAGGTCCTAACTCTGTTGAGCACAGCGGAGTGCTGCATCCTAACACCTGGAGAAGCCGAGGCTATGCTTGCAGGCTCTGGCTCCTGCCCTCTGGCTAATTTCTTTTTGCCTCCCTGTGGCTACCAGTGAAACAGGAAAGAATAGTACTGCCAAAGTGGTGAAATCTTTCTTTCTTTTTAAAGCAAATTGTCTAACCTAGGAGAAATGGCTTAGGGATGACTGCCTTCACTCCCAGAGAGACCAGGGGCCTTGCTGGGGGAGACTCCTTGGAGGAGACTCTAGGATAAATTTACAGTTAGTGAATTCTGCACAGAATGCATTTTAACAGGAGTCTGTGCTTTTCCTCTATCTACTTGATATTAATAGTTAATTTGATTCATGAATTAAAGAGAGAATATTTCTTGAAATTTTTTACTTATTAATGTGCTCATCTGATACTTGTAAAATAATCAAATATACTCTTGTTAAGATATTCTGTCTTCTGAAATGTCATCCTGTGCTGAGTGAGGAGCAGCCTGGCCGACGGCATTCCAGTTCAGCTACCAGCACCCTTCCCAGTATGCTCAGACGTACTCTAGAACACATAGACCCTTTAGCGATTGCTGTTGAGCAGGTGGCCCATGGGGTGGGCCGGTGGCTGCGAGTACATATGCAGTCTCACTTGGAAAGTGGAACAAACAGGCTCGAACAGCCCAGGGGTGAGAGCAGCTCTGACCTCTGAACTCCACTGGCCTTCCTCAGGGTACAGCCTCCCTGGCAGGTTTCTAGGTGTGCTAGTCCACAAACATGGATTGGCTCTTTACCTGTGCTGCAAGAAGAGCCTGAGATGCAGTGGGAACACTCCCTGTTGGAAGGAACACTGTTTGCCGAAAGTCCTACCTAGCCCTCAGCTACTTTGAAGTTCATTGAAGGCAGGATTCAATGAATTTTTAATTACCTTTTCTAGTTCATATTTGTAGTATCTGCTAATTACGCTTGCTGTGGGCTGTTGGTCCATACACATAGCCCATCTTAAGCATTTTCTCTCTCTTTTTTTTTTTTTTTTTTTTTTCCGGAACCAGGGATTGAACTCAGGCCCTGCGCTTGCCAGGGAAGTGCTTATTCCATTGAGCCATCTCCCCGGACCTTTAAGCATTTTCTCTTAAAGCCCCCTTTCTTTCCTTTTCCTTCTTTCTGCATCTCTTGGTCCCTTCCCTTTTGCAAAAATTGTCTCCCTATTTCCTGTTTCCTGTCCTTCACTTTGCTCATTAGCTTATTTGTACTCTGCTTCTTGATTTGCACCCACCAACTTGTGAAATGTACTAAATAACAAATGTATAAGTCATTGATTAAAATCCATGAAATCATCCTGTGACTCTGGGAATTGTTTTAGTTAGGTTTAATCAGGGAAAAAGAAATTTTCCCAAAGAACCGCGTGAGGTCTTCCAGTTTTCTCAGTGTTGGATAGCTAGAAAAGTGAGAGTAAGAGATTAGTAGCTGCAGGACACTACCATTACCTGAAAGTGTAGCAAAACCCAGGGAGGAAATATCACAGTTCAGAAGAAAGGAGAGTCTGCTTCCCCGGAAGCTCCAGTTGTCTCAGCACTGGATGCAGTGATTGGGGATCACAGCTCCAGGGGCTGGTCCAGACAGGGTCCCGATGCCCAGCCTGGGATGGGTGTGGCAGGACCTTGAAAAGCTCCACTTCTCAGCGCTGGCTCTCGAGGGCCCTGGGATGGACCTACTGTGGGAGTCGGAGGACACAGAAGCTCCAGTCGCCACATGCTCTCCAATTTATGACAGCAGTTGGAAGTGGGGAGAGGGTCTTCTCTGTCCTTCCTCCTGACATCCTGCCAGAGCTGCTCCTTGCTGGAGCCTGGGGATAACTGATCAGGCCAGGGAATCCGGGATGGTAGGTTAAAGAAGGATAAAACAAGTTAAGAAGATTGGTAACTGAAAGTGATATGCAAACAATTGGCACAGTTTAACCCAGTTCAGATTGCTAATCAGAATTTCTGCCTATATGTCAACTACTATAGCAATCTTTACAACTTCATACTTTTGTTTACTAAGATGCAAATATTTTTAAAAAGGTTTTTTTTTTTTTTTTTCCCAGAGCCAGGGATTGAACCCAGGCCCTTGTACTTGCCAGGGAAGTGCTTATTCTACTGAGCCATCTCCCTGGCCCCGTATTTTTTTCTTAAAGATGAAAGTTTCAGCAAATACTATCAGTATTTGAGCTATGCTAATTCCTTTCCTAAATCAGGTGAATCCTCATCTAAACATTCTGCAATCTAAAGACTAGCAAATTTTTGAGCATTGCTTATTATATTGCATGAAATGGAAATACCTAATAAAATCAAGGGTACTGCATGTTCTCATTTTAACTGATGTGACTGATCATGACTATCCTGCCAATGGCTTTATTTCCTTTGCCCTTAATGCTCACTGCAGAGGAATCCAAGCCCCAAGTTCTTTCTCCGATCCGTTGACTGAAAGACCCTTGCAAACAGGGCCCGCAGCTCTGCCTCGGGGAGGGAGAGTGAGGGTATACAATTATCTTTTACTTTTTGACCTTGAATATTAGGGATCCTCAGACTCCCTGGGTTCTACATATTTGATTATTTATTATTATTATTAAATTAATTTTATTAAGAAACAAATAGTAAGGAGACAGTTTCAAAACAGATTAGTAGGACAGTTTCAATAATTGAGACATTGCACATTGTTGTCTTCGTAGTGGTTGAGGCAACAGCAGCACCATTCTCCAAGCAGCTTCTAAGGAAGTAAGTCGAGATTCCTGATTGGTGCAGTGTCCTGGCAGTTGCTTATCCACTTCTTTGCTCTTTGCTTGGTTTCCGAGTCTTTGGCACTTACTGTTTCCTGTTTACTGAGTCCATAAACAGAGGCTGCACCTGGACAGATCATTGGAATGATCTGCCCAATGTCAAGACCCTAAAAATTCTGATCGATTATATAGTCTGCTCTGTGGGTTGTATAGGATAAAAGTGAAATATAGCCCTGAAATAACTAAGACAGCCTATGTGCTCCCTCAGCTTGGAATTTTTAGACAGAGTTTTTCCTGAGTGTAAGCCCCTAACCTCCTTTGGGAAACAATTATTTTTTAAAAAAGAATTTAAATTTTTATATATTTTTTCTTTTTTTTCAATAAGCAGTTAAGTTTTAATTGGAAAAGGTTTAGTAATAGGTATCATAAGTAATATTTCTCCTTCATAATAACTATCAATAATTATGAAATGTACAAATACACCATGGGAGTAACATAACACATTTCTATAATCAGACCTATAGTATTTTTTTCTTTCTTTTT
>NW_004524588.1:26429866-26456758 GCF_000260255.1 Octodon degus | reverse complement strand
TATAGTAATATAGTTGATGTACTGCCATGTCTGCCAGACAGAAATGAACTTTTGTTATTTGTCTTAGCAACATATCATGAAAGGGAAGCATTTTTAAAAAAATATTAGTGGATGAGTCTATCAGAAGCCTGGAGCTATATTGATTGAATTTTTGTCTTAAGGAATATATGTACCATATTTGGAGTATCAGCTGAATTTGAAGGTGCCACTTGATTAAAATTTCGATAATCAACCTGTATTCTACAAGTGAAAACTATGATCATGCAGCACTTAATATTTTGATCAATGATAGAGCACATACATGATGGAGATTCCATAGGATTATAATGGAGTAGAACATTCCCATTGCCTAGTGTTCTTGCTGATCTTTTCTATGTTTAGATGTCTTTAGATATACAGGCACTATTATGGTACAATGGTCTGTATTAGAACAATAACCTGATTTGCTGGTTTATCACTTAGTAGCAAAAGGTTATACTATATAAATATGTGTAGTGATCTTTACACAAATGTAGGCTTGTGTGAGTATATTTTTGAAAATTGCACAAATAATGAAATTGCTTAATGATGTGTTTCTCAGAATGCACCTTCTTTTAAAAGCTATTTATGACTGTATTTTGTGGATTAGCTAAATAGACAAACTGTGGATTGATGTTAAGAGTGATTGCCTTTGCAGGCTTTCAAGGCTTTGATGTTAAGCTAACTGGAGCAGCTGACATTTTGCCTTCGGCTTCTGAGGTGGAGAGAACACTCTAGAACTGGTTACATGGTCCTTTCTGTGATAATGACTCTCAGTATGCTTCATCTGGCTGACAGCCAAGGGTGCGCCTTGAAGCCATACGCTCAGAAACTGGAGAAATGCCACGCAACGGTCTTGTGAAATTAGAGCTTTATAAATTGTGAATTTGTAGATGGGCAAAAGCAGTTTTTACTACTTAAGAAGGAAGAGAAGCCAAAAGCTGATACCAGAATATGAAAGATGACTTTCTGTGGTACAGTCACCTATAGGTCTTTTCTGTCCTCACACTCTCTTCTTGGGGAGAACTCTTTCCAAGAGGCTGTCGCTGAGCAAGAAGCTGTGAGTCTCCATTATAGAACACATTTCAGCTGGTTTATTAGGTTATTTAGATCAAGGAATAGTTTAAAAAGATTCATTTACTTTTAATTTTAGGGACAATGTGACTAGGGAGCCATTAGTGAACATTACCATCTAGTGTCCTCGTTTTGCCTACACTGCCTCTGGAGTTAGGCACTGACACGGAGCTTCTCCATTCTGATCTCATGCTTCTCATTTTAGTGAGGAAGCTGGTCACAGTTGTACCATCTCCCACTGCACTTTGACGTGCAGACAACAGTGCCATGTAGCTTTCCAGGGGATGCCATACTACTTCCTTCAGAAAGGCTTTTCTCAATCTCTCAGAGTCTTATTAAGGGGGTCTCCTGAGTTCCCTCTGTGTGGGACACAGCAGGATGTGGATTTTCAGGGTGTGAGTGATACTTTGTTTTAAGAGTATCATCTTTAACCTTTTGTTTCTTCTTTTTTGTAAAATCAGGAAGTGGTGTTTCAACTTTACTGACTATATCTCACTCTTGAGTCAATTATTTTCATCAATTAACCAAGTAAACTACCACAGTGTTTCCCCACCTTGTCAGAATAATGCATTGAGACTATTATTTCTGTGGTCTGCTCCTTGTTACATTCCATTCTTCTTGTTTTCAGTTCTCTCTCTAATAGTATATACTATATTTATGAAATATTTCTGTTAAAAATTTGAAAAATTTTCATAAGTTTAGAAGTATAAGCTGTACCTTTCTGGGTTAAAGCCTACATTTATCTGGAAGCATATTAAAATCTGATTATAATTGTAAGACTGCAACAGATGAAGGGTTTTGAAGTAAATCTTGAAGATTTCTTTGTGAGAAAATGACCTTGAGTAAAATTTTTAAATTGCCTTCAAGTGAAGAAAAACTAGACCGAAGACCATTGAATGATGTCTTACAAGGGAAAGAGAGTAGCTGTTCACACAGGCATGGAAGCTCAGGAAACACAAACTTCTCAATCGTGTCTGGGTACACTGAAAATCTCCCATTTCAAGATGCCACTCTTTTCCAAATGGAAATGGAATCTTAATGCGATACTTAGTGAGATCATGAGTTCAAATCATGCCACTTTATAACTTACATAATTATATTGGCAGCTTTATACTCAGCCACATTTGTCTACGATCTATGAGAAAAAAGACTTTTCTTGAAATTTGAGATTTTTGAATTGCTGGATTTATATTTTGTTAAGCTCCCCAGAAATTTCTCTCTGAGAAACACTCAACAACCTCCAATTCTGCAGCTTCAGTTGTCCCTACAGTACAGACGAGAGCAGTAGGCACCTTGCCCTCCCAAGTCTCATTTTCAGTAAATATTTCACTTTAAGCAAATGCATGATAATTTAAGCAGTCTTGTAATTTCAAGCCCCAGGGTACTAGGATCCTAATTTACTTTAAAAAGAAGCCTCAGGAAAATGAAGAACCTATTCTGACATGTCAATCAGAGGCTAATAAGGGAAAGAAAAACCACACTTTTAAAAAAAAGATTTAATGAAGGGAATTTTGTACTCAGGCATCAAAGGGCTAGCAGAGTAAAGAAGTAAAACTCAAGCTAGCAACTACAGCTGCTCTACTTATCCCAGTGTATAGAAAGCTAAACACAGGCGGCACTGCGCAGGCAAAGGCCAGGGCAGTGACTGCTGTAACTGGAACTGTGGGAGTGAGCTGAGGCCAGGACAAGGGGCCACAGGAAGCCTTTCTTACCTCCCTCCCCACTTCCTCTAGACCTGCCCCTTGTTAGAAAGAATGCCAGGCGTAAATGGTGTTTGGGATACAACATTTGATAATTACAAATTCTTCTTTAAAGGAAACTACAAGTTCTACTTTGGACGTGAACATAATGCTAAAGGCAATAGATAAATAACCAGCATAGGTATTTATATTTTCTGGACCATTGTTTGTTTTGCCATCTACAGCTCCTCCCTTAGAACTCACTTCACTCAAGCATTCATTCCTACTTAGTCTTTTTTCCTGAGATGCCTGTCTTAGGCACAAGAACCCCTTCTTGCTCCCACTGAAACTGGTGTTAACAACTCTTATACCACCACATTGTGCTGATACATCTTACAGCATTATTTTAAACTCTTAAACTTTTGAAATTCCCAAGAGAAAGGTCTCTGCCATTATTGTCAGTGTTTCATTTTTTGTTAAATATAGTCAGGTATGATTAAATGACAGTTGGATGCCAACTCAGAAACTTCTCAATTGTGTGTTTGTGTGGCTGGTACCAAATGGTTCTTGAGACCATCTACATGGCCATGTCTACGTGAAATATATTACCTTTTGGCCAATCAGAAAACTAAAACTACATGGGAAGTTGAAGAGAATTTTTTGTATGTTTGATACTATAATTGGAACTGCAAGAATAATTTTCTATTAGACGTCACAAGATGCCCTAATAAATTGGAGAAGTTAAAGAATATGCATGAATTTCCAAACACATAAGACCTACCATAACCAAATTAAGACTATATTAGAGAAACAAAACAAAACAACGCTCCACAAAAAATCAAAACAAAAGTTAAAGAAGTAAAAAAAAAAAACTAATGAGATTAAAACAGTAATAAAAACATTCCCCATAAAGAAATCCCAAGGCCCAATTAGTTGATGGCTAAATTATACCAGACTACAAACAAACAAACAAAGAAACAAACACCTAGGCTTGGACTCATTCCTCCAGTGGAACACTGGCCTGTAGACTCACCTTCAACCAACTTTACAACTGTAGATTTCATGCTTTGGTTCAACTACTACCAACTTGAACATGGCTCTGTATTGGTTGATATATTGTGTCAACTTGAGAAGTTTAGAAATTTAATTACGTGACTCAGCAGAGAGCCAGGATTCTTACATTATAAACATCTTCATCCTGTGCAAAAGGAGGACATGGACATTGTGTCAGTTCTACACCCCCCAGGCCTAGGGTAGCTTGTTTATAATTTAAGGAGGGAAGAAAGGCTGGCTAGAAGCCACAGCTGCTGTCCTTCCCTTTTCCCTTTGCTGTTTTCTGCTGCCATGAACTGCTGCCCTCTGCTATGTGCTACTCTGTCTGGGAGCCAGCTGAGTATAGACTGAAACCTCCACAAACTATGAACTAAATAAACCTTTCCTTCCTTAATTTTGGGTGTTGGGTATATTGTCCCAGCAATGAATAAGAAGTAACTGAGACAGAATTTGGGCATGCCCTAGGGCTGGGAGGGCTCACTCCAGAGTGACTCAGCACAAAAATGATACATAAAGGGGTTGAGGAAGGATTCAGCTTTCCTGTTCCTCAGAAGAACTTCAGACTTCACAGTCAGCTTGGATATTATCTGGCTTCCAGCACAGACTCTTTGGCCTCTGACTTGTATCCTTCAGCTTTCCACTGCAAATTCTTCAGCCTTCTGCTGCAGACCCATTGGCTGACTAATAGAGACTTGCATGAATCACTGCAGTGAGCTTCAGTTCTCGGGACTGAATCCTTCAGTCTTGGGTGTGCAGATGCCCTCTGCACGCTTCCTCATCTGACTCTGGGGCTGACCATCATAAGCTAGCCTTGAAATTTCTTATACATTTGTACATCGTGTGCTATCATGTTCCTTGTAGTGTATCTGTTCCTCTAGTAAAACTCAGACTAATACAGGCTCGAAGTTATTTCTTCTCAGCATGGAACAACAGAAATGTCAAAAAATGGACCTGATCTTGGCCAGGCAAAAGTCTGGAATGGAGAATTCAATATGGCTGACTAGAGGAAGACTCACAACATAGAAGCTGAGGAAAGACCCACTGAGAACAACATCTCCCATGTTGACCTGGGAGATCCAACATGGTTGAGTAGAGGAGGAGCCATGTTGGAGAGACTAAGGGAGCAGCAACAAGAAACAGAGAGGAGGAGAATCTATTACAAAAGGAAAGAATCATGAGAGATGGATAGGCCAAAAACATGTGATGGCCATGTCTGAAACCTTCCTTGAAGTTTATGGGTTGGACAACCCAAAACTTGGGACAACTGTAAAGAATTCCACAAGGAAGAGAGAACCAGCTAGGAACTGAGAAAAATCAGTGACAGTGGGAACCTGCAAGGAAAATGTGAGATATGGCTTCCAGATTGGCCTTCCCTATGCTGCCTGTTTGTGAGAAGGTTGCAGGGGATCCTGCTGGAGGACAGCAGCTGGTGACTACAGGCCCAGCTCGTGTAGTTAGGGCCAGGTTCCCCATGAGTTACACAGGGCTGGAGGGTCATGTTGGTGCCCTGTCCCCACTGTGCACTTGTGTCTGCACCCAGCACCTTTCTGGGCATGGACATTCACCTTAGACTTCCAGTCTGCACAGAGCCATGTCTCAACCTCTAAGCTCTGCTCCTCCATCTGAGGATGGGGAAAAATGTCACATGTCCAAAACAATAGAAATCTTGCTGTTTCTTTTTTAATGTTTTTTCTTTGCTTTTTCATTGCTGTTTTGCTCTTTCTATTCATTACCCTAGTTTTATCCTGTTATCTACTGTTTCTTTCTTTGTGTGTGTGTGTGTGTGTGTGTGTGTGTGTGTGTGTGTGTTTCTCTTTATGGAGGAAAAGGAGATTGTCTCTTGTCCTTTTTTATTGCTTCAAGTTTTATTCATCTTTTCACTTGACTTCTTTCTCGCATTTCTGATTCCTCTTCTATTTTTATATTCCTTGTCCCCAATTCATTTTTCCATATTTAGATGTTTTTCTCTAATGTTTGTATTAGCCATTGAATCAATTTTCACTTCAATTTTTAAGTACTGATTTTATACTTATATGTCCCTGTCATCCCATCTAAATATATAACATAACTACCCCATCATTAGGATCCTTTAAACCTTTTAAAAATTTCCTCCATATACCACATAGCAGACACCTTAAAAATAAAACTGGGCCATGTCCTCTGAGGAAGTTACACACTATAGCATGACATAAGAACTTGTAAAGCAATGAATAGGGAGCTAACACTCCACCTTGGGAGTGGAGCAAGAAATGGAACTAGCAGCCTTGAGCTGCAGCAGTAGGAGAAGAGGACCAGACCACACCTCAGAGTCCAACCCACCCTGCAACAGTGACCTGAGAGGACAGAGCCTGGTGGGGGAGAAGAGCACAGAAGGCTAAGCAAGGACCAGCGGTGCCGAAGGTCCATGGGACTGGGCACAGGTCCATCTCTGTCTGAAAGCAGTACAGCTACAGGGACAGAGATGCTGAAGGAAACAGGGTAAGGAGCGGGAGAGACCACTAGGGACGTACAGAACGTGCATGCTGAAGACTCACTGCAACCCCTCCATTTGGAGGCCAAGGCCAACCTCAAATCCAGCTCCAGTGAAGGCTGTTCCTCCAGTAGTTGTGAACTTTCAGAATGCACCAGAGGAAATTTTTTAAAAAATTTTCTTCTTTATTTACTTGTGTTCCTTTTTTGTCTTTTACCAATATTTTTATTCTTATCTATTCATTGTCTTTCTTTCCTCAATTTGTCTCTCTAGTCTTAATCATATTTTCATGAGTGAACAGTCTCTAATTTTTCTGATCAAGTTTGATGATCTCTTGCATATTCCTTCATTTTTTTCTGCCCTCTTCTCTAATTTCTCAAAGCTTGTGTGATCATCCTTCAGCTTTGCTATTTATTTCTTTTCAGTTATCTCTATTCTATCAATTATCCTTGTTAAAGTTTTCCACCACGGGGTAAGAATACTCCACCATGCGGAAAACCATTGCATACAAGCTTCCAATTTATGATCTGTTCTGTTATATAAGTGTACATATTGCTCCTATAGTTTAAGGTATGAAGTTAATACTGCAGTTTGTCAGTTTCTAACCTGTGCTTAATGGTATTGTCACTGCTTTAGTTAGGAAATCACATCTGTTGTGATTAGTAGTTCTGACTTCTGTAAAAATTCTGGGAAGCTCTGGATTCATAATGACTTCATGACAACTCTGCACCAAAGGGCAGACAGATTCCAAAATTTCATTCTTAATTGGGAATTTAGGGTCATGGACAGACACAAACCAAGAACCTTCTACAAACAGAAGATATCACTGAAAAACAGACTTTATTTAGAGAGGCAATGATACCAGTGATAAAACTATCTCCTACAAAAACGTACAATGGCCAATACAGAAAATAAGATGGAAAGTTTTTGAAATAGAAATTGCTAAAACACAGAAGCAGAATGCAACCTCAGATACCCACCCCATGCAGAACAAGTCCCAGAGACAAAGAGATAGTGGGAAAGTGGAAGAAACAGACATGAAATTTCTGAAATAATATCAACCAAAGTAAAGAAAGAGATCCATGATGCCATAGAAGAAATTAGATCAGAAATAATCTCCCAGGTGAAACAGGAAATGGCAACAGTAATTCAGAAATTGCTCAGTAAATTTAGAGTAGATGTAGATAAAAAAGACCATAGGAAAGTGATGGAAACTGAATGATCAACACAGGTGTTATGGTTTGTGTCTAGGTGTCCTCCCAAAGTCTCATGCAGTCTTGGGGTGGCTTCTGGAGTTTATAATTGATTACTGTGGGTGTGGATGCTGCACCTGCCCTGGGGCAGGTAATTTGCATTTAATGTAAGGAGGGAAGAGAAGTTAGCTGCTTGAGCTGCTGCTATTCCTTTTGCTCTTGCTTTTTGCCTCCGCAGTCAAAGGTTGATTTCTGCTATGTGCTGCTTTGCCTCGGAGCCAGTTGAGTATGGACTAAAACCTCCAGGAACTGCGAGCTAAATAAACCTTTCCTTGCTTCATTTTGAGTGTTAGGGATTTGTCCCAGCAATTAGAGAAGAGTAACTAAGACAGAATTTAGTACTGCAGGAGTGGGGTCATTGCTGTGGCTAAATCTGACCATATGGATTGTAAGCTTTTGGGAATGGCTTATGCGAAGAGATAGGAAAGGTTTGAAGTTGCCTACTTGTGAAGAGCTGGAAAAGCTTTGTCTATACTCTGTGGGAGGTTCTGGTCAGAGTTCGGAAGACCAGAAGCCTGATAGAAAGTCAACCTGTAAAGACCAGGCTGGGGAGGTTTCTGCTGGGAAGAAGGACTGCATTGGCTGTTGGACTCCGGATCATTTGTATTTTGACTTGGCAGAAAAGCTGTCTGTATTTTGCTCATGTCCAGAGACTTTGCCTGAGAGTGAGTTTAGGCATGGTGGACTGATCAATCTGGCAAAAGATACTTCAAAGCAGCCAAGTATTGGGGCAGTGGCCTGGTTGTTGCTGGGGGCTTTTAGTGAGATTTATGTTGAGAATGAAGAACAAGGAGCCCAGCAGGAGGATTTAAAATGTTGTGAGTTTGGCTGGAAGGAACCTCCAATAAAGCTGTGGACTGCAAAGACAGAGTTGAGAGGATCTCCATTGCCCGGAAGGAACCCGGAAGGACTGAGAGAATGGAAAGGACGGCCTGCGGGCATCGCAGAGGAGGCAGGTCTCCACCCTTTACAGCCTCAGAACTGCAAAGGTCAGGGACTTTGCCTTGAGGGGAAAGCCGCTGAGCCCCATGTTCCAGAATGGCAGCAGCGGCCACACCAGGTTCCAGAATGGCAGCAGCATGGAAAATATATTCATTGGAATCAGGGTCAGAGTGCTCAGGGATCCAGGCACTCAACTCCTACAGCCAAGAGAGAGGAAAGCCTGGCTACTGCTCCAGCTGGCAGCAGGCCTTGGTGTCATCCACTTGGCAATAGTTTTACATGCATTCAGAATGCAGGAGTTCTGAGGTTAAGAAGATTTCCACTCCGATTTCACCCCAGGCAGTGAGCTCCTGAGAGGGCAGTGTGTAAAGCTGTGAGTGAGAAGCCTATTCAGTGGAAACCCCAGAAGTTTGGAAAAGCCAGGAATGTGGATTATCTAAGGGAAACTGCAAAGAAGGAGCAAAGCCGGCCTGAGAGAGAAGCCATGGGAGCTAACACCAAGAGTGCTTCAGCGGTGGAGCCATGTAAGGCCTTTGAAGCTCACAACTCATCACAGCTTGCTTCGGATGCCCCACATGGAACTGCAGGACTTAATGTTTGCCCTGCTGGATTTTGGACTTGTGTTGGTCCTAGTGCTTGGCATGCTGCTGTGTGTACCTTTTGGAATGGTAATGTTTGTTTTGTGCCTTTGAATGTTGGAAGTGTTTAAGTTTTCATTTGTATACGGGCTCACAGTTGAGAGTCTGCCTTGGATCTTGGAGGAGACTTGGGACTTGGACTTTTCAGCAATGCTGAAACGTTGGGACTTTGGCAACTCATAGAGATGGACTGGAATGGCTTTTTCATAAAAGGATGTGCATGAGTCTTTGGGGGTACAGGGGCAGAATGTTATGGTTTGTGTCTAGGTGTACCCCCAAAGCCTCATGCAGACTTGGGGTGGCTTCTGGAGTTTGCGATTGATTATTGTGGGTGTGGATGCTGCACCTGCCCTGGGGCAGGTAATTTTGCATTTAATGTAAGGAGGGAAGAGAAGCTAGCTGCTTGAGCTGCTGCTACTTCTCCTTTTGCTCTTTGCTGACACCATGAAAGGTCGCTTTCTACTATGTGCTGCTTTGCCTTGGAGCCAGCTGAGTATGGACTGAAACCTCTAGTAATTGTGAGCTGAGTAAACCTTTCCTTGCTTCATTTTGAGTGTCAGATATTTGTCCCACCAACAAGAGAAGAGCAACTAAGACAATAGGAAAGAAATAGAATGCATTAAATGGACTCAAACTGATATTGAGGAAGTTATAAATACCATGGAAAGCTGTCAAAACTGCTTGAATTTAAGTGAAATTAGACTTTCGGGACTAGAAGGCAGGATCATGGCTAGTGACCAAAAAAGGAAAAGTCTCTTAAAAATAAGGGATCAGAAAATAACAATTGAACAACTTTAAGATAGTGCAAAGAAAAATAATATGAGACTAATATGTGTCAATGAAAAAGCAGGAATCAAAAATGAAATAAAAAGTCTATTTGCAAAAGTAGATAAGTGAGGCATATAGAACTCTCATTAGCTATGACTAAAATAAATCTACACCCAGACATATAATAATCAAGATTCAAGATATTTGGCACAAGAACAGAATATTAAAAGTTATTAGAGAAAAGGAGCAGATCACCTAAAAATGAAAGCCCATTCAATCACTGAAGACATGTTAACATAACTTAACACAAGAAGAGCTTGGAGTGAAATATTTTAAGTCCTGAAAGAAAACAATTTACAATCCAGATTGATGTACCCTGCAAAAGTATCTTTCAAAATTAATGGAGAAACAAGATACTTCCATGTCAAAGAACAACTGAAGAAATTTTTGACTACAAAACCAACCCTATATAGACTAGTGGAAGATATGCTAGATGGAGATCAAAATAACCACAATTCCAAGAACAACAACAGAACTATACCACCAGGCAGGGCATATAATTAAACAGACGGGAAAACCAGGGAGCCAATAGCAGGAAAATAGAATGACAAAGATAAGGCAGTACCTATTAGTTATAGCCACCAATGTAAATGGTTTCAGTTCACTAATCAAAAGAAAGAGACTGGAAAAATAGATCAATAAAGAAGATCCAACAATATGCTGTATATAAGAAATAAATTTGATGCAAAAAGAAATTCATAGACTAAAAGTGAAAGGATGACAAACAATATTATATGCAACAGAAAGCCAAAAAAACACAGGGTAGCTATTCTGGTTTCAGACAATGTTAACTTCAAATTAATAGTGATCAAAAGAGATAGAAAGATAAATTACATACTTGTTAGGGGAAAAAGTCAAGAAGAAGTGATAATAATCATAAATATGCATGCAAAATATGGGAGCACCAAACTGTATAAGACAAATATTAATATACATGAAAAGCCAAATAAGCAATGACATAAATTATAATGGGGGACTTTAACACCCACCATCACAGATAGATCAACTAGACAAAAAATCAACCAAGAAACATCAGAACACTACCAAACCTGTGAACAAATGGTTCCAACCACCAGAATCAGAATACACATTCTCAGCTGCACATGGGAGATTCTCCAAAATAGACCATATTAGCTCATAGAAAGTGCTTAAGTCACTATCCCATGCATATTATCTGAGTATAGTGCAACGAAATTGAAAATTAAAGGCAAAATAAACCACAAAACTCCATAAATACATGAAAATTAAATGTCACTGTCCTGAGCAAATGATGGGTCACAGATAGAATTAAAGTAGAAATTAAACAGTATCAACAATTAAATGAAAATCAGATGGAACATCCTGGAACCTGAAGGATGTAATGAAAGCAGTTCTATGAGGAAAATTTACAGCAGTGAATTCTCATATCAGGAAAGCAGAACAAGCACAAATAAGCAACTTAATGCTGCATTTCATTATTCTAGTAAAATAAAAGCAAGTGAAGCTCAAAGTACACACAAGAGAGGATATCGTAAAGAACATAGCAAAAATTAATGCAATTGAGACTAAGAAAATCATTTAAAGAATTAATGAATTGAAGATTTTGTTCTTTGAAAGAACAAATAAAATTGATAAACTCATAGCCAACCTTATGAAAAATAAAAATTAAAGTTGATGAAATGAGGAATGAAAAGGGTGAAATCACTTCAAATGATTTCATTATAAGTGAAATCTCAGATCATAAATACTTACTTTGAAACTCATTACTCTCATAGAATGGAAAACACAGAAGAAACTTTCAGATTCCTAGGTAGTTATGAATTACTAAAGCTGAATCAAGAAAGTACAAAACTTCTGAATAACAGGTTAGCCAGATAGCTCAGCAGACTAAAGTGCCTGCTTAGGCAGGCGCAGGGACCGAGATTTGATCCTCAGCGTGCTGTGCCAGCCTTGCCCCCCGGGAAGGCAATTGCAACTGGCGTGGTGGCACGCACCTGTAATCCCAGCACTTGGGAGGCTGAAAATAGGAGGATCACTATGAGTCTGATCTGTTTAGTGAGACCCTGTAGACTCTGTACTAAATACATAAAGAACTTCTGAATAATTCAATATCAGTCAATAAAGATTAAATGTAGTTAAGACCTTACCAACAAAGAAAAGCTGAGGTCCTGGTGGGTAGACTAGTGAACTCAACAAAAAAATTTAGAGAATATTTAATGCAAATAGTCCTCAAACTCAGAGGAAAGTCTTGCTCCCTAACTCATTGCTGGAGGCAAGTATTACTCCAACACTGAAAACAGAGAATGAGCCAACCGAAAACAAAGCTGAAGGCCAATCTCCCCAGTGAACACAGATGCAAAAATCTGAAACAAGGTACTGGCAAACAGTGCAGTAACTCACCGAGAATTTTAAAGTATGACCAAGTAGGATTCATCTCAGGTGTGTAGGTATGATTCAACACACACAAATCTATAAATGCAGTAGACCCCATCAACAAAGCCAAAGACAAAAGTCAACATAATCATTTAATAGATATAGAAAAAACTTTTGATGAGTTCCAATAACTTATTCATCAAAAGAATCTTACAAGAAATTGGAATATATGGCATTTATATCAATGTAATAAAAAATATTTGAGACAAAATAACAACCAACATCATACTTAAGGACAAAAACTGAAAGCTTTTACTCTAACGTGAGGAAGAAGAGAAAGATGTCCAGTAATACCACTCTTATTAAAGCAAGTTCTGGAAATGTTAGGCGGAGCATTTAGACAAAAGAGAGAAATAAAAGGAGTAAGGACTGGAAAGGAAAAAATGACATTATCATGACTCATACATGACATGAAAATACCACCACCACCACTACCAACAACAAAGAAACACTTGGAATTCAATCTACAAAGGAAGCAAAAGATCTATACATTGAAAATTGCAGTAGACTGAAAAGAAAAACAAAGAAGATATCAGAAAATGGAAGAACCAACATAGTGAAAATTTCCAAATTCTCAAAATTTTTACACAGATTTAATGCAACTCTAATAAAAATATCTGTATACCTCATGGAAATAGATAAAATGCTCCTAAAGTTTGTTTGGAAACAGAAGAGACCTACAACCAAAAGCAATGCTGAGCAACAAATGCTAGGCAGGAAGTATCATAATCCCCAACTTAAAATTATGCTACAAAGCTGCTGTGATAAAACCAGCATGGTACTGGCAAAAATCCAAACCAATCCAAATCAAGCAAACAAGTGAGTGAACAACCAGTCAACCAACGAACCAAACAATCAAGGAAAAACCAGACCTGAGGATCAATGAAACCATGAAAAGATGCAGATACAAAGGAGAGCACACTCACCTACATTATTGTTGACAGTAGGGGCAAATATTTTCCCTGAAAGGAAGATTTAACCACTTTAGTAAATGGTGCTGGAAAAACTGAATTTTACATACAGAAGACTAAAATTAGATTCATATCTATCACCACGCACTAAAGTGCAGTGAAGATAATCAAAGATCTATCTATCTATCTATCTATCTATCTATCTATCTATCTCTATCTATCTATAATTTAAACATATATATTTAAATAATTTTATTGAGAAACAAATAGCAATGAGACAGTTTCAAAACCGATTAGTAGGACAGTTTCAGTAATTAATATATTGCATATTGTTGCCTTCTTAGTGGTTGTTCATAGTACAAGAAGTAGACATGATATCCTATCCACAAACAGGATACTATTGGAACAAATCTATTAGTATAAATCTTTTTATGCATTTAATTAAGAGAAACTAGCAATATACTGGTAGTATCCTAAATATTTTTAATATACAGATACAAAATGGTCCTTCATTTGTATTCCCTTTTTTTCTTTAGTTTTGTCAGAGATGGGTATTCCATTGTTATTTAAATACTGTAGATGCATGAATTCAGCAAAATATTCCAATATAGTCCAGTAGTCCATAGTAGTAATGGATTTTCTGTAAGACTGGCAATGTCAGAAGTTATTGACTTGAGCCTTTTACAGCTCAGCATATTAATATGGCTTTACTTTTTATACTTCATTTTTATACTTTTCTGCTGGATGTTCAAGACCAAGATAAAACAAGATCCATATAACAAGAAATATAACTTTTGTATCTGATAAGGGCTGACAAATCCCCTAAGGATTTATCCTGAAACCCTGTACTGCACTTTGTAGATCCTTTGTCAGTGTCAGCCATGTGAATGAGTCATGGCCATTGCTTGACCAATTTGCTCTCCCTGAAAGCCTGAGAGAATGTTTTCTCTCCATGGTACTTTCCTTGGGCATGCTCTACATCATTGATCACTTTCCTCTGTAACTCCATAATCTCCATGATCAGAAAATTTGGGACACAACTGAGTTACATGATGTTATAGTACAGGTTCTCCTATGTCCTGAGTCTTCACCACACATGAAAGGCTAAGGCCAAAATGTTGGCTGTCATTGCAGCCCTTTCTCTAATTTTTGGTCTGAAAACTTAGGTTGTTAAACCTCCAGAAAAGATCCTTCTTATTATTACCCTATAGCATAAGCAGTTGAGCTTAACTTCACTATCTTTCTGAACATTAAACATCTTAGGCATAATATAGAACAGGTATTTTCCATCAAGTATTGATATGTTAAACTTAAAGTCCCTATAGAATATGAAGAAAAAAATTAAAAATATAAAAATATGAAAAAAGAGGAATAAAGAGGAATAAAGAATTCCATATTTTGACACAGAAATTTAGAAATCTAATCACACACAGCATTGCAGCAGGACAATCATATGACATTTTTTTCTTATCTCTTGTTTTCATTTATTACCCCTTTTTTTGAAACAAGCATTTACTTGAGAGACAATATGGAAATAATTGGTATGTCATGACAAGCAGTACATATTTAGAAGGCCAGAATGACAGGCATTCCAAGCATGACCCTACTATTACACATTGCTATCTTCAGTGCAGTTGCTTAGTTCACAGGTATCAGCATATATAGTAGTCAGGGTGAGAATCCTACCAATTAAATGCTAGCTTCAAAAATCTGCTGACGTTTCTCAGGATCATTGCCTTAATCATCTTGTGCATATAAATGTATAGCTTTGCCCCTGTCATGTTTCCTAGCTTTTCTCCTTGCCCTCTCTTTGTTGTCTAATCCTCAAGTTCCTGCTTTCTTTTTAATTGTGTTATACCTTTCTATTTGTAGTTCTTCTTTGAGTTCTTATACTAGGGAGACTATACAATATTTACACATGTGGGTCTGGTTTATTTCACTTATAAGTATATCGTCATGTGGCATCCACTTAAATATAAAGGATTTGAGTTTGTCATTCTTTAAAGCTGAGTAATGCTCCATTGTATAAAAATGCCATATCTTTTTCATCCATTCCTCAGGTGACCTGCATCTTGGTTGTTTCCAAGCTTTGACTATCACAAATTGTGCTGCTATAAACATAGGTACACATATATCACTATGATATGACGTTTTCACTTCCTCTGGGAAAATTCCCAGTAGGGAGATAGCTGGCTTGAATGGGATTTACAATCCTAGTTTTTTAAGGAGACTCCACACTGATTTCCATAATGGTTTCACCAGTCTACATTCCCACCAGCAGTGTAGAAGGGTTCCCTTTTCCTCACAGCCTATCCAACATTTGTTGTTAGTTGATTTGTTTATGATAGACATTTTTATGGGATAAGATGGTTTCTCAGTGTTGTTTTAATTTACGTTGCATGGATGGCTAGTGATGTGGGGCATTTTTTCATATATTTATTCATTTCTTTAATTTCGTCCTCTGAGAAGTGTGTTTTCATATTGGATACCCCTTTCTGGATTGAGTATTTAAATTTTTGGGCTTTAATGTTTTTTAGTTCTTTATAAATTCTACAGAGCAGACTGTTGTGTGAATGTTTATTAGATAAGTTTTTTTCCCCAAGTTTGTGGGTTATCTTTTCACCTTGTTGTTAATTTCTTTTGATGTGAAAAAACTTCTCAATAAGAGGAGGTCCCCGTTGTTAATTCTTTCAACTGTTACATGTGTCATTTGGTTGTTTTCATGAACTCTTTGCTTACCCCCATGTCTTTAAGAGTTCCTCCTACTTTCTCTTCCAGGAGATTCAGTGTTTCTGTTTTAATGTTTAGATCTTTAATCCATTTTAACATTAACCTAGTACATGGAGATAGACCTGGTTTCATTTTCAGCATGTAGAGAGCCAATTTTTGCAGTTCCATTTGGTAAAAAGGCTATCTTTCGTCCAGAAAGCATTTTTGGTACCTTTTTTTGAAGATCAGGTGGCTGAGTGTGTTCATAGAGGCTTCTGCATCTTCTAATCTATTCCATTCATCATCAGGTCTATTTTCTTGGTAGTACCATGCTGATTTTATCACATTAGCTTTATCGTATAATTTGAAGTTAGGAATTGTAATGCCTTCTGCCTTGTCTTTGTTGGCCAGGATTGCCTTTGCTCTTCTAGGTCTTTTCTCATTCAAAATAAATTTTAGGAATGATTTCTCTAGGTATGTGAGGTATGTTGGTTGTAGTTTGATAGGGATTGCATTAAACTGTAGAGCAATTTTGGGAGTATGACAATCTTCACAATGTTGGTTCTTCTTATCCAAGAGCAAGTAATATCTTCCCATTTTCTGAAATCCTCTAGGATCTCTTTTTTTAAGAGTACTGTAATATTCCTTGAAAAGGTTTTGACTCTTTAGTTAGATTAATTCAGAGGTATTTCATTTTCCACAGTGGTATTATAAAAGGTATTGTTTCTCTAATTTTCCTCTCAGTATGTTTGTTATCTGTTTAGAGGAATGCTATTGACTTTTACATATTCACTTTGTATCCTGCTATGCTATTGAATTTGTGTATCAATTCTAGTATGTTGTTGGTGAAGGTTTGTGAGTATCCCAAGTAAGGTATCATGTCATCTGCAAATAATGATAATTTATCTTCTTTATCTATTCTTATTCCTTTTATTTCTCTCTCTTGTCTAATGGCTCTAGGTTATGATTCCAGAAATATATTGAATAGGAGGGGTGATAGAGGACATCATTTTCTTATGCCAGATCTGAGAGTAAAAGATTTCAGTTTTTCCCCATTTACAATTATATTAGGATTCCAGCCCTGGAGCAGCGTGGGTGAGACCCTCTTTCACCCTCTTGGGATGCCCCCATCACTCCGTACTACCACTCCCCCACAGCCCACCCACAGAGTAGGAATTTCTGTGGTGTTCTGGAAACCCCCAGATCCAGTCCTACTCCAGGCCCAGTGAGTGTGAGGGAGAGCTTTCTCTCCCCCCTACTCTACCTTGTCCCCTCCGGACTCAGCTCAGGCCTTGCATACAGGCCTGGGGTGAAACCCTTCAGCTGCAATCCCTGCAGAAAGTGTAGGGGACAGAAACACCCAGATAGTCCAGGAGCAGAACATCTTGCTAGAGAGGCACAACAGGTTCACCCACAAGGGCAGCAACAGGAAAGAACCGAGTACAGCAGCCAGACCCAAGCCAGGTACAACTGGATAAATCCAAACTTTGTAGATCTGCACCTGAACTTCAGTAGATGCCAAGGCTATAACTACAACAAAGATCTGCAAGAAAGGTCAGAAGACAGTGCTACTCAAAATGACAATGAGAAGGAGCAAAATGCAACCTCAGAACCCAAGCCCATGCATAACAAGTGCAGAGTACACTAACACAGAACAAATTGGGAATCACACAGCTGAAAGTAATGAATCAGTGGCTTCTGAAATAAACAAACAGCTGCAGAAAGGTATAGAGGAACTCAGATTGGGAATGAAAAAAGAAATCCCTGAATTAATAACATCTGCAGTACAGAATCAAATGCAGAAACATATGGAGGAAACCCAGTGCCCACCCAGAACAAGTGCAGAGGACACCAGCTCTGCTCAAATGTATGAATTAATAGCATCAATAGTAAATAAGCAACAGCAGAAAGTCATAGAGGAACTCAGAGCTGAATTCTTTTCTACTAGCTCAGCTCAAATGTACAAATTAATAGCGTCGATAGTAAATAAGCAACAGCAGAAAGTCATAGAGGAACTCAGAGCTGAATTCTTTTCTACTAGCTCAGCTCAAATGTACAAATTAATAGCGTCGATAGTAAATAAGCAACAGCAGAAATTTATAGAGGAACTCAGAGTGGAATTCTTTTCTGAAATACAATTATATTAGCTGTTGTGTTGTCATAGATGCCTTTCATCAGATTGAAGTACAGGTCATCCTTTCCAATTTTCTGTAGGACTTTGAACATATATGAGTGATGGGCTTTGTGAAAAGACTTCTCTGTACCAATTAAGATGATCATGTGGTTTTTGTTTTTATTTGTTTATTTATTTATTTTTTGGCAGAACTGGGGATTGAACTCGGGCCTCTGTGCTTGCCAGGCAAGCGCTTATTCCACTGAGTCTTCTCCCCAGCCCCGATCATGTGGTTTTTAGATTTGGCTCTATTGATAGTGTATTACATTTATAGATTTGCCTATCTGGTACCATCCTTCCATCCCTGGGATGAATGCTACCTGGTCTTGTTGTATAATCTTCTTGATGATTTTCTGTGTTCTATTTGCTAGGATTTTATTGAGAATTTTTGCATCTATGTTCATGAGGGAGATTGGGCTGTTGTTTATTTGTTTTAATTGCATCTTTCCCTAGTTTTTGTACCAGTATAATGCTTGCCTCCAGGAATAATTTTGGGTGGATTGCGTCTTTTCAATTTCATTGAAGAGTCTGAGGTGTGTAGGCATTATATCTACCATAAATTTCTTGTAGAATTTGTTGTGAATCCATCATGACCTAGACTTTCCTTTGTTGGTATTTTTTAAAAAATTATATTTCGTATTTTATTAGCTGTTATTAGGATATTGAGAGTTGCTATATTTTATTGACTCAGTTTTGGTAGTTTGTACATTTCTAGGAATCTGTCCATTTCTTCTCTGTCTTCTATTGTGTGAAAGTAAAGCTTCTCAAAGTAGCTATTGACAATCTTCTGCATTTCCACTGGGTCTGTGGTAGTTACACCCTTTTCTTTCCTTATTGCTTGTATTTGAATTTTTTCTTTCCTTTTTTTGATGAGGTTAACTAGGGGCTTATCAATTTTATTTAATCTTTCAAAGAACCAGCTTTTTGATTCGTTCATTCCTTGAACTGTTTTGTTCATCTCAATTGAATTAATTTCTGCTCTAATCTTTATGATTTCTTCCCTTCTTTGGGCTCTAGGTTTGGTTTGCTCTTCCTTTTTTATATGTTGGAGGTTCAACATCAGGGTGTTTATTCATTCCCATTCTGTTTTCCTAATGTGTGAGTTCACAGGTATGAATTTCCCTTTGAGAACTGCTTACATCGAAACCAATTAATTCCAATAAATTGTTCTTGAATTTTCATTGAATTGTAGATGTTGTTGACTTTCTTGTTTAATTTTATTTGTAACCCATTGTTTGCTGTGGACAGGGTTGTTTTAATTACATTTTATTTGGTTTTTTTCTGGTTTCTTTTGTCATTTAACTCCAGTTTCAGTGCACTGTGGTGAGATAATATGCATGGGATCATTTTTGTTTTCTTGCATATACTTCAGCATGACCTATGGACTAGTATGTGCTCTATTTTAGAAAATAACTCATGTGCAGCTGAGAAAGATGTATATTCAGCTGTGGTTGTTTGGAACACTTTGTATATGTCCACTAAGTCCATTTCTTCCAATCTCTGCTACTTTTCTAGTAATTTTTTGTCTGCTTGACCTATCTTTTCGTGATAAGGGGGTGTGGCGGTCTCCTGTTCAGATTGTGTTATTGGGTATTTGATTTTTCATGTCCATTAAGATTTGTTTTATATAGCTGGGTACTCCCTTATTTGGTGCATGTGTACTTATGACTGTTACCTCTTCTTGAAGTTTTCCCCTAACCAGTAGACAGTGGCCTTCTTTATTTCATTTGATCATTCTTGGTTTTTTAAGTTGAGACTCTCTGAGAACAGGATTGCTACCCCTGGTTTTTTTTTTTTTTGAAGTGCTAGGGTGTGTAGTATTGTTGTCCATTGTTTGACTTTCAGCCTATGAATTTCTTAATGAAGTAAGTGTGTTTCTTTTATACAGCATATTGTTGGATGTTGTTTCATAATCCACTGTGTCAGTCTATTTCTTTTCTTTTCTTTTCTTTTCTTTTCTTTTCTTTTCTTTTCTTTTCTTTTCTTTTCTTTTCTTTTGTGTGTAACTGGGGATTGATCTCAGGCCCTTGAGATTACCAGGCAAGCGCTTATTCCACTGTGCCATCTCCCTGGCCCCCAGTCTATTTCTTTTAATTGATGAATTGATTCCATTTACATTGATGGTTATAATTGAGATGTATTGACTTATGATTGACATGTTATTTTCCTGCTGTTATTTATTCCTTTTTTCTGTGTTTAATTGTTTGCCCTGTTTAGTGGGTTACTTCCATTCTTGAACATGAGGTTCTCATCTTTTTTGTTGCTCTCTAGAAAATCATTTTGTAGTCTGTGCATGGTTGCCTTTCTCATCATAAAATTCTTTAGTTGCTCCTTGTCATGGAAGTATTTCACTTCTCCTTCAAACTTGAAAGAAAGTTTTGCAGGGTATAGTAGTCTGGGCTGGAATTTTTTTTCATAGAGGACTTGAAGTCCTCTGCTTCATGTTCTTCTTGACTTCATGTTTTGTGAAGAGAAGTCTGCCCTTATTCTGATGGGCTTTCCTTTAAATATGATCTGTTTTTTTTTCTCTAGTGGCTTTCAGTATATTGTTCTTGTGCTGGATTTCTGGGATCTTTAGTATCATATGTCTCACTGTGTTTTTAATTAAGTTGATGTTCTTTGTAATTCTGTATGCTTAAGTTACTGAATGCATGATTGGTTCCTCATATTTGGGATATTTTCTTCTATTACTTCTGCTCATATCCTTTTCATATCATTTGTAATGACTCTCTTTCTCAGTGATGCCTATTAGTTTCACATTGCTCATTTTCCAACATCTTTTTTCAGCTGATGAATTATTTTTTTCCTACATCCTAGGTGTTTTTAAGAGATCTTTTCTTGCCTTTTCACTAGCTGCGATGGTGTCTTCAAGATCTGAAACTGTCTTCACTTTCACTCAAATGGTTTTGCAAGCTTGTGACTGAAATTTTAAGTTCCTCTATATCTCTTTGACTCTGATTCATGTGATCTATTTCTTTCCTATATTTCTCATTCAAGGATCCATCGTTTTTCTAATCTCCTCTTTTTTTTTAATCAGTGTCTTCTTGAGAACCAGTTATTAATGCTTTTAGTTCAGTGATTATTTCTGATCTTATTTCCTCTTTATGTTTCTGCATTTGATTCTTGACTTCAGACTATTCATTTTGATATTTTTTTATTTTAGAGGTTATTTGTAATCTGAGTTACTCTATAGCTTTCTGCAGGTATTTCTTTACTTCAGAAGCCATTGATTTAGATATTTCAACTGTATGATTCCCAATTTTTCCCTTGCTAGTGTCTTCTGCATTTGTTCTGGGTGGGCTTACAGCCTGAGATTGCATTTTGCTTCTTCTCTTTGTCATTTTGTATAGCACTGTCCTCTGCCCTTTGGTGTAGATCTTTGGTGCAGTTATAATCTTAGCAACTACTGAAATTTGGGTGTGGATCTACAAAATTTGAATTCATCCAGTTGTGCCTGGCTTGGGTCTGGCTGCTGTGCTCCACTTCTTCCCGTTGCAATCTTTTGAAGTGAACCTTTTGTGTTACTCTGGCATGATGTTCTGCTCCTGGATTAGCTGGGTGGTTCTGACCCCTAGCTTTTCTGCAGGGACTGCAGCAGCAGCTTCACCACAGGCCTGTATGCCGGGCCTCATGTGGATCTAGAGTGGTCCAGTAAGTGTGATGGAAGTTCTCATACAAAATCGGGGTTTGGGCTAAGTCTCGAGGGGTCCAGTGCACTCAGGGAGTGCAGAAGCCCTGTCGCACATTCACAAGGCCTGGGCTTATGCTGTGTTGAGAGGGGTTCCAAGAGCATGATGGCAGTTCTCACTCAAGTGCCAGACCTTGGCTGGGTCCGGAGGGGTGGAGGTGGGCTCATGACACACAGAAGCTCTCCCACACACTAGCTGGACCTCAGCTTGGGCTGGGTCTCTGGAGATATAAATATTAAAACAGAAGCACCATATCTACTGAAGAGAAGCTAGGTAAATTTTGAAGACATAGTGGTAGCCAGACAGTTCATGAAAAAAAACAAACTGCATGAAAAATATTTCAAAGTGTCAACTCCTTCTATCTCATATGATTAAAAAGCTTTTTCAGAGGGCTGGGGAGATAGCTCAGTATAATAAGTGCTTACCTGGGAAGCACAAGGTCCTGAGTTCAATTCTTGGTACTGCAAAAAAAAAAAAAGTTTTTGCACATCAAAGTAAATCCACCAACCCAGTAAAAAGACAACCAACAGAGTGGGAAAAATCATATCCAATTGCCCCTCAAACAAAGGAATTCTATCCAGAATACATAAAGAATTGAAAAAATCAGACGTGCAAATTCAAAGACATAATTAAAAAGTGATTGTAGTCTTATCCTACGGTCCAAAAGGATATGCAAAGTTGGGTCTCATCGTTCTGTTTGCAACATGCCCAGTTAGATATTATTGTGACAGGTTAGCTTGCTATTACTGTAGTTGATTTTTATTGCTTAGGTTTACTCTTGTTTAAGGGCTAATGAGTCAACCTGTAGATTTCTCCATCACACCCATGGAGAGGGACATCAAGAATTCCTAACTCAAGGACTCAGACTGGATCAGACTCAGCAAGAACTCGCATGCCCTTGTGAAAAGCAGCCCTGTGTGTGAGATGGCTTCAGTACTACAGTGGAAGGCTCAGAGGAGTTTGGGGGTGTGATTGCTCAGACTCTGGCAAAGGTGCTACATAGCAAACATACACATACATGGTCTTATTGGAATCTTTAATATATGTTCCCATCAGATGTCTTATAATATTGAATTTTTCTTTTTGATTTATTTAATAATGTGGGGCTATGTTATAGTCTTTTATGCTTTTTGCATTTTTAATTTTTTCTTTTGTTTAATTTTTCCCATGGTTCTGAGTTAAGAGGTATCCAGATACTCTCCTTGATCTGAGCAGCCTATTTCTTCATCTTGGACCCACAAGTCAATACTGTCAGCATAATTCTTTATCATTGTCCAAATACATAACTTCTTCATTCCAAGTTTTAAATTACACATTCTTTGCTTCTTTGTCACCCCTTTGTTCTCTAGTATTCACCTCAATTCTCACCATCCCAGGACTTTGAGTCTCCCTTGTCTTTTCTCTCCTATTGTCTTCCTATTGGCAAGTTATGGCCACTACATAACTTCCCTTAGTTACAATGTAACCATCCCTCACTCCATATCTTGCTCTTTCCTGTATAAATATTCTCTGAGAAAACTCAGTATTAAACCTTCAATTCAACCAAAATAACTCAAGAGAATCTGATCTCACATCATAATTTTCTTCTCATTTTTTCCTATCCCCCAAAATACCTCTCCTTTAGTGTTCCATTCTTCTCATCTAATCACCTTTCATCCTCTAATCTCAGTTTTAGATGACTCAGTGAAGAACAAGGAAAATAATAAAAGGTGATTGAAGATAGACAAAGGAGAAAATGTACCTGCAAAGATTGTCACATAGTGGTGCTGTAGGATTGAATCTGTGGATGATTTTATAGCCAGAAGTAATTTTTCAGGCAAAACAACAGGACAAAGTCCAAATCACTGAAAGTAAATCATAAAAAGAGTAGACACTTTCATTGGGCGTATAAAGCTGAAAATTATAGGAAAGCAATATCCTACTTAAATCTCTATGTAATCTACAAACCATATTCCTTTTTCTAGTCTTCATCCTACCATATCTCCTCCTTTGAAAAAAGGGGGAAATAACAGCAGGTAAATAACATGTCAAGCATAAGTCAATATATGTCAATTATAACCAATGTAAATGGATTCAGTTCACCAATTAGAAAAAATAGACTGGTACAGTGGATTAGGATGCAAAATCCAACAATATGCTCTATACAAGAAACAAACTTAACTCAGAACAGTCTCAACTTCAAACCAAGAATGATGAAATGTCATAAAAAAGGGCACTATATATTGGTTAGGGGAAAAATTCAAGAGGAAGAGGTAACATTCATAAATATGCATGTACCAAACACAAAAGCACCAAACTATATAAGACAAATCTTTTTTTTCCTGAAGAATGTGATTTATTAATTTATTTTTATTACTTTTATTGAGAAACAAATATCAATGAGACAGTTTTAAAGCATATTAGTAGCACAGTTACAATAATTAATACATTGCATATTGTTGCCTTCATAGTAGTTATTCATAGTACAAGATGTAGACATAATATCCTGTCCAAATGCTATTATTAAAAATCTTGTTTCTCATTGAATTAAGTGAAAGCAGCTGTATATCTATCCTTACTATTTTGTATATACAGAGGAAAAGTGGTCTTTCATTTATATCCTGATTTTTGGTTAGTTTTGTCAGAGATGCGTATTGAATTGCTATTTAAATAATTTAGTAAAATAATCCAAAATAGTTCACTAGACCATAACAGTAGTGTGTTATTGGTAGGACTGGCAAAGTCAGAAGTTGTTGACTTGAGCTTTTTACAGCTCAGCATATTATTATAGCTTTACTTTTTATACCTTGTTTTTATACTTTTTTTGCTGGATGGTTAAGACCAAGATGAAGCAAGACCTATATAAAAAGAAATGTAACTTTTGTATCTGACAAGGTCAGTCAAATCCTCTCAGGATTTATCCTGAAACCCTGTTCCACAGTTTGTAGATCCTTTGTCAGTGTCAGCCACGTGGATGAGTCACAGCCATTGCTTGACCAATTTGCTGTCTGTGAAATCCTGAGGGAATGTTTTCTCTCTAGGTGACTGTCCTTAGGCACACTATACATTGTCAATCATTTTCCTCTGTGGGCCCATAATCTCCTTGATCAGAAAATTTGGGACACCACTGAGTTACAGTATGTTACCTTACAGGTTTGCTTGTGTTATGAGTCCTCACTGATCTTGAATGGCCAGGGCCAAAATGTTGGCTGCCTTTGCAGCCCTTTTTTACTATTTTTTTGTTCTGCAAACCTAAGTTGTTAACTCTCCAAAAGAGAAGCTTAATGATATTATTATCCTATAACACAGGCAGTTGAGCTTAACCTCACTATCTCTCTGAATATCAAACATCTTAGACATAGCATGAAACATGTATTAATATGTTAAACTTCAAATCCCTAAAGAATGTGATGAAAAACACAATATTAAAAAAATAGATATGTTGTGCAGCACTCTCAGGACCCGACCAGACACAGCCCAAGCTCATGCCTGGTGTGGGAGAACTTTCACGCTCCCCTACACCCCCGGAATCCCTCTGGACCCAGTCACAGCCCAGCATGTGAGTGAGACCTCAGCCATGCTCTCAGTGCCCCTCTGAACCCCTCAAGAACAAGCCAAGTCCTGGCATGTGAGAACTTCCGCCGTGCTCTCTTGGGACCCCTCCAGACACAGCTCAAGCCCAGCCCTCTGTGTGTGTGGGAGAGCTTCCAATCTCCTCTTTCCCTGCTGCATCTCTCTGGAGCCAGTCTAGGCCCATTTGTGAGTGAATCTTTCTGTCCTGCTGTCTGGACCCCTTCAGACCCATTCTAGGCATCACATACAGGCTGGTGTGAAACTCTGCAGCTGAAGTCCCTGCAGAGAGAATAGGTGCCAGAACCACCCAGCTAATCCAGGAGCAGATCATCTTGCCAGAGGGGCACAACAAGTTCACTTCCAAGGGCTGCATCAGGAAGAAGCTGAGCACAGCAGACAGATGCAAGCCAGGCACAACAGGATGAATTCAAACTTTGAAGATCTGAAACTGGTAAGCTGTGACACTTTGCTAGACACAGATCTATAAGAGCATCCTCCTTCTTTCTCTCCTGACTGAGAGAGAGGGCAAAAGGTAATCAGTGTGAACTAGTCCACTTGCAAAATACCAGGTACATGAAGAGGAAGCGATCAGACAAAACTTAGCATAACTAACTTAAATAGAAATACCCAATTTAATATCTGCTTAGCTAGACAGACATAATGATTGCTCTTCCTGTCTCAAATACAAAGCCAGTACTTACAAAAGTTTGTCAACTGCTAAATATCATTATCCATTATTAGTGTTCCTTATTGTAGTTCTATAAATAGAAAACTGTAACTGTCTTAATCCTATTGTCTTTCTGGGGTAGGAATTGCAGTAAGTGCTAAGGTTACAACTGCATCAAAGATCTCCAGAGGAAAGTGCTATACAAAATGACAAGGAGAAGGAGCAAAATGCAATCTCAGGCCCTGAGCCCACCCAGAACAAGTTAAGAAGACACTAGCACAGAAGAAATTGGGCAGCACACTGCTGAAATGTCTGAATTAATAGTGTCTGAAGTAAAGAAACAACTGCAGAAAGGTGTAGAGGACCTCAGATGAAATAACCTCTAAAATAAAAGAAGAAGTCTGAATTATTAGCATCTGAAGTACAGAATCAGCTTTAGAAACTTATAGGAGAAATCTGATCAGAAATAATCTCTGAAGTAAAAAAAAGAAAGAACTAAAATGAAAGAATTAATAACTGGTTCTTAAGAAGATACTGTTAAAAAAATAGAGGAGATAAGAAAAATGATGGAATCCATGAATAAGTAATAGAGGAAAGAAATAGATTGCAAGAAACAGAGTCAAAGAGAGAGAGAGAGGAACTTAAAATATCAATCACAAGCTTGCAAAACCGTTTGAGTGAAAGTGGAAATGGAGTTTCAGATCTTGATGATGCTGTTGCAGCTAGTGAAAAGGTAAGAAAACATCTCTTAAGAACAACTAGGATGCGGGAAAAGATAATTCATTACCTGCAAGATTATGCCAACACGAACAACATGAGACTAC
>NW_004524588.1:26418576-26423171 GCF_000260255.1 Octodon degus | reverse complement strand
ACAACTGAGTTACATGATGTTACAGTTCAGGTTCTCCTATGTTCTGAGTCTTCACTGATCTTTAAAGGCTATGGCCAAAGTGTTGGTGAACCTTGCAGCCCTTCCTTTTTGTCTGATTTTTGGTCTGTGAACTTCGGTTGTTAACCCTCCAGAAGAGAAGCTTATTTTTACCCTACAGCTTATGCAGTTGAGTTTAACTTAACTATCTGTCTGAGTATCAAACATCTTAGGCATAACTTGAAACAGGTATTTTCCACCAAGTATTGATATGTTAAATTTTAAGTCCCTGAAGAATATGAAGACAAAAATTAAAAAATAAAACCAATATTTAAAAAAATGAATAAACAATTTACATAATTTTACACAGAAATTAAGAAATCTAACCATATACAGCATTGTAGCAGGACTATCCTAAAGCTACTAGAATTGATACACAAATTCTGTAGCATATCAGTATACAAATCAATACCCAAAAGTCAATAGTATTCCTCAGGTAACAAACACACTGAGGGGATAAGTAGAGAAACAATAACTTTTCCAATAGCACCATGGAAAATAAATAGTTAGGAATTAACTTAACTAAAGAAGTCAATGATCTATTCAATGAAAATTATAGTGCTCTCCAAAAAAGATTGTAAAGGATTTTAGAACATGGAAAGACATTCCCTGCTCCTGGATTGAAAGAAACAACTTTGTGAAGATGGACAGCCTCCCAAAATTGTTATACAGATTTAGTGCAATCTGTGTCAAAATCCTACCAACATATGTCACAGACCTAGAGAAATATTTCCTAAAATATTTAGGAACAAGAAAAGACCTAGAATAGCAAAGGCAAGCCTGGGTAACACAGACAAGGTAGGAAGCCTTACAATCCCGAGTCTAAATTATAATACAAAGCTACTGTGATAAAATCAGTATGGTACTGACAAAAAAACAGACCTGAGGATCACTAGATTAGAAGATGCAGATCCAATTAGAAGCATACCCAGCCATGTTATCTTTGACAAGGGGACCATATATGTTCATTGAAAGATAGCCTCATTAACAAATGGTGCTGGAAAAACTGACTCTTCACATACTGAAAATTAAAGCTAACCCAGGTGTATCACCATGTACTAAACTAAAGTCAAAGTGGATTGATGATGTAAAAATTAAATCAGAAACAGTAAATCTGTTGTAAGACAATGTAGGTGGATATCTTGAAGATATGGTGTAGGCAACAGTTCATGAACAAAAATCAAACTGTAGTGAAATACTTTGAAGAATGAATTCCTGGGATTCCTCTTATTGAGAAATTTCTGCACATTGAAAGAAATTGCCAAAAAAGTGAAAAGACAACCTATAAATTTGGAAAAAGTATTAACCAACAATCACTCAGGCAAAGGCCTTCTATTTAGAATATGCAAAGAAAAAGAAATACTGGGGCCCCAAAATTTAAAGACTCAGTCCAAAAATGGGCATCTGAGAAATATACACACTTCTCAGAGGAAAAAATATAAGAGGCAAATAAACACATGAAAAAATACTCCACATCACTGGTCATTTGAGAAATGTAAATTAAGACAACATTGAAATACCATCTCACTCCAGAAAGAATGGCTACCCTAAATAAATCAACTAATAATAAATGGTGGAGAGGCTATTGGCAAAAAGGAACCCTTCTTTACTCTTCGTGGGAATGTGGACTGGTGCAACCACTATGGAAATCAAGGTAGAAACTCCTCAAAAAATTAGGATTGGAAATCCCGTTCAATCCAGCTATCCAGCTTCTGGGAATTTTTCCAGAAGAACTGAAAACATCACACCACAATGATATATTTGCACCCACATTTATAGCAGCACAATTTGTCATAGCCAAGTATTGGAAGCAGCCAAAATGCCCATCATCCATGGAATGAATGAAAAAGATGTGGTAAAACTTTTTATATAACCTGAAAGATATAACAGATACAGTGAAACAGAATTTAAGGATTAAGCAACAAGAGGAGAGAAAAGAGAAGAGATAAGAAAAATGTAGGGGAAAAACATACAAGTATATGTGCAGGATGACTGAGATGATTGTACTGAAAATCTCAATCAGTCTTTTGAAAAGAGCAGTTCATGTATAGAATTTTTGCCTTGACTAACTCTGTATGCTCATAGGTGTGATCTAAGCAACTATACTGAGTGAAGACAGCAGTGTGTAGTACAAAAGCCAGTCTTGTGTACCTGACATATTGGTCTCTTAAATGTGTACTGTTTCTAATTTCATATAAGTTATTACTATACTCTCTTTAAAACAAACTTTAGAAAAATGTAAAAAAAGGACAAGAACAAACATTTAAGGTTTATTGAAAGCAAATGATAATATCCAACCATATGTCCAATCTTACATAATAATATCTTCTAATCTGAGCAACAGATAGGATGATAAATTAGATAATTATCAACCATTGTTTATCAGCTATTCTTGATTTGAAAATCTGTAACATATGTACTGTTGTATGTTGCCCTGTATCTTTCTTTGTTTCTGATTTTTGAGCTTTGTTTTTACGTTTGAAGATAAAATTAAGTGAAAAAGTTCTTTGTATGTTGTAGATGGAAGCCCTTTGCTTGAAAGATAAGTGGCTAAAGCTTTTTCCTACTCTGTTGTCCTTTTATTATGTTGGCAATTCCTTTCCATGTGCAGAACCCCCTTTTTTGGGGGGCTGGAGATCAAACCCAGAACTTGATGCTTGGCTAGGCAGGTGCTTATGCTACTGAGCTATCTCTCTGGCCCCGCAAAAGCTTTCTAATTGAATGAGATCTTGGTTATTGATTATTCATATTGTTTCCTATGTGAGTGGCATTTGGTTCATGAAATCTTTGCTTATATCTATGTCGGTATTGAGGACATTTTGCATTTTCATAGGATCCATTCTGATTTCATCTTTTTCCCTCCTAATTGCTTGAATTTGAGTCTTTTATTTCTTGTTTTTGGTAAAATTGTCTAGGAGTTTATTAGTTTTGTTCAGTCTTCCAAAGAACACTGATAAAACTCAGGAGGCTTGCCCAATGACTTCAAGAGACTTTGGGGGGACTCTAGGCACAAACCATAACACCCAGAGTTTCTGTAACATGCTGTTTGTTGCCTGGAATTTGCCTTCTTCCATCTTCCCAGAGACTCTTAAGACTTCTGTGAGGGGAATGACTGACTGATGCTTGGGGGGGGGGTCAGGAGAGGCTCTGCTCAGCATTATGAAGTGCTATTGTACCATCTGGCCACTTTCTCTTACTCCTCCTGTTCTTTTTCCTTTTTTTTTTTTTTTTTAAAGATTTTATGTATTTAGTGCAAGGCCTACAGGGTCTCACTACACAGCTTGAACTCAATGTGATCCTCCTGTTCTCAGCCTCCCAAGCACTGGGATTATAGGCGTGCGCCACCATGCCCAGTCTCAATCATTGCCTCAGCACACCCTGGGGTGGGGCTGGCATGGCATGGGGATTTAACCACAGTCCCTAGTGCTTGCCTAAGCAGGCACTTTAGTCCACTGAGCTATCTGGCCTTCAGCACTTTTTTGTGGTACCAGGTATCAAACTCAGGATCTTGAGATTGCCAGGCAATCACTTATTCTGCTGAGCTATTTCCCCAGCCCCCACACAGCTCTCTTCTAAGCAGCTAAGGGAGCCCTAATTTCTCTCTGTCCTGTTCATCTCCAAAATATAGTGCTCAGACTGCTGCTGTGGAAAGAATTTTAAGTGAAGCATAAATGACAATTTGTAAGTTAAAAAAAACACAAAGAACTATCTCTTTGATTCATCAGTTCTTTGTGTGGGTTTCTTAGTCTTCATTGTATTAATTTTTGCCTTTAGTTCAATGTATTTCTTCAATGCAGTATGTTGTGAAGTCTTCCTTCTTGACTGATCAGGCCAGTCTATTTCTTTTGATTGTTCAAGTGAAACCATTTGCATTGATGGTTATAACAGACATGCATTGACTTTCTTTCTCATTTTATTTCCTTTTTGGTTACCTGTCTTTCTCTGTGTGCTTGCCATGCCTGGTGGTGTCTTTCCACTGATGTTAGTGTGTTTGTGTTTTTTATTTTTTCTTTCTAATAAATTCTTTGGTGCATTATGAAAAGCTTGTTTGGTGCCTATAAATTTCTTATTTGTACTTTGTCATGGAAGTGTCTTTTTTCTCCATGAATTTTGAAATATAGTTTTGGAGGGTACAGCAATCTGGGTTGAAAGTTGTTTTCTTTTAGGGCTTGAAATACCTCGCTCTAAACTGTCCTTGATTTGAGTGTTTGTGCTGAGAAGTCTGCTCTGACTTGGATGGGCTTTTCTTTATAGGTGATCTGCTTCTTTCCTGTGCTTTCAATGTTCTGTTTTTGTGCTGAATTTCTGGAATCATTATTGTTATTATTGTTATTAAAGAATATAAAATAGCAAAAAAAGCATTAGAAACAATGCAAAATTTCACTAAACAAAATAATAGGAAAAAATAGGAATTCATCAATAGTTGCTGTTATTGCATGGTGTTATCTTCAAATTGGTTTTTTAGGTTAACAGATATAAATGTACAAAATTGGCTAAAGACAAAACAACAAAGAAGTTACAATAGGAAGTACAAACTG
>NW_004524588.1:26415809-26417963 GCF_000260255.1 Octodon degus | reverse complement strand
AAGTTTGATAGAGAAGTGAAGTACTTCCATGACAAAGAACAACTGAAGAATTTCATGATGACAAAGCTAGCCACACAGAGACAAATAAAAGGTATTCTAGAGAATGAGCAAAATGATCAGAACTCCACAAATGAGAATGGAAGGAATACACTAAATTGGGCAAACAATTAAACACAAGAGAAAAAGGAGTAAGCAACAGCAGGTAAGTAACATGTCAATTGCAAGTCAATACATGTCAAATATAACCATCAATGTAAATGGACTCAATTCACCAATTAAAAAATAGACTGGCACAGTGGATTAGGAAGCAAAATCTGAAAATATGCTGTAAAGAGGAAACGCACTTCACTCATAAATTAATTCATAGGCTGAAAGTCAAATGACGGAAAACAATACTACATGCCCCAACACCTCAGAAAAAGGCAGGGGTAGCAATCATGTACTCAGACAGCCTCAATTTCAAACCAAGAATGATCAAATGAAATAAAGAAGGCCACTCTATACTGGTTAGGGGAAAAATTCAAGAGGAAGAAATAGGTCAAAGCAAAGAAATAGGTGAAGCAGATGAAAAATTAGCAAAGAAATCGCAGAACTGAACCAGAGCTTGGAACAAATTAACTTAGTGGACATACACAGAGTGTTCCACACAACCACAGCTGAGTGCACATTTTTTTCACCTGCACATGGGATATTTTCTAAAATAGAGCACGTACTAGTTCATAGGTCATATTTAAGTATATGTAAGACAACAGAAATTATCCCATACTTATTTTCTAACCTCAGTGCAATGAAACTGGAAATAAAGGGCAAAGGAAAGCAGAAAAACTTCATAAATACATGAAAATTAAACCAGACCTTCCTCAGCAACCAATGGGTTACAGATGAAATTAAATAAGAAATTGAATAATATCTACAATTTAATGAGAATTCAAGCAGAACTTATCAGAATTTCTGGGATGTAACGAAAGCAGTACTTAGAGGAACATTTATGGCTGTGTGCTCACATGTTAGGAAAACATAATGTGAAAAAATAGATACCCTAATGCTGAACCTCCAACATCTGGAAAAGGAAGAGCAAACCAAGTGGAAAGCCCAAAGATGGAAGGAAATGATAACGTTTAGAGCAGAAATTAATTCAGTCGAGATGATGAAAACAATTCAAAGAATTAATGAATAAAAAAGTTTGTTATTTGAAAGATTAAATAAAATTGATAAGCCCCTAGCTAAGGTCAATGAAAAGCAGAATGAAAAAATTCAAATACAAGCAATAAGGACTGAAAAGGGTGCAACTACAATAGATTCAGTGGAAAGTCAAAAGATTATCAATAGCTACTTTGACAATCTTTATGCTCACAGAATAGAAGACACAGACAAAATAGACAGATTCATAGAAAGGTACAAATTATCAAAACTGAATCAAGAAGATATAACAACTGTCAATAACCCAACAGCAGCCAATGAAATACAAAATGTAATAAAAAACCTTTCAACAAAGAAAAGTTCATGTCCTTATAGATTCACAGCTGAATTTTACAAGAAATTTACAGAAGATTAAATCCCATTACTCCTCAAATTCTTCAATGAAATTGAAAAAGAAGCAATCCTATCCAAATTATTCTTAGATGCAATTATTATACTGATACAAAAACAACGGGAAAACACAACTGAAAAAGAGAACTATATGCCAGTTGCCCTCATAAACAGATGTAAAAATTCTCAATAAAATCCTAGCAAATAGAATACAGCAAATTATCAAGAAAATTATACACCATGACAAGGAAGGATTTATTCCAGGAATGCAAGGATGGTTCAATATAAGAAAATCTATAAATATAATACAGTATATCAAGAGTCAAATCCAAAAATCACATGACCATCTGAATTGATGCAGAAAATGAGTTTGAAAAGTTCAACACTCATACATATTGAAAGTCCTACAGAAAATTGGAATAAATCACCTCTATCTCATTTTGATAAAAGCCATGTATGACAACCCAATGGCTAATACAATTCTAAATGGGGAAAAACTGAAATCTTTTACTCTCAGATCTGGTACAAGACAAGGATGTCCTCTATCACCATTCCTATTCAATATAGTTCTGGAATCATTAGCTAGAGCCAGTAGACAAGACAGAGAAGTAAAATAAATAGGAA
>NW_004524588.1:26393792-26412114 GCF_000260255.1 Octodon degus | reverse complement strand
GTTTGTACCTCCTATTGAACAAATTCAGAATCTTTATTATTATATTTATTGGTGTAGATTTATTTGGCCATGATGTTTTGAGTTTGATATGCTTCATTTAATTGTATGTTAAATTCACATTTTCTGCCATTATTTATGTGAAGAGGTTTCTGATGAGATTTGTCCTGCTTCCAGTTTTCTCATTGACTCCAATCAATCCCACATTGCTTTTTGTTTCATCCTGTAGGTTTTGGATTGATTTTTCATGGTGTTTTGCTATTTTTGAGATATCTTTCTTTGCATAGTCACTAATTGCTATCATATCTTTAGATCTGATAGTCTATTCTTGCCTTCATTCAATCTATTACATATATTTTCTTTTTTAAAGAAAAGTGTATTTGATACAGGGTCTCACTATGCAGCTTTGACTCATAGTGACCTTCCTGTTTTCAGATCCCCAGCACTAGGATTACAGACGTGTGTCACCATGCCCCACTGAGGACGTGGGGTCAGTGAAGCATGTTGTGCCGGGTACTGAGCTTGCCTAAGCAGGTGTTTAGTCCATTGAGCAATCTTGCTGGCTCTGTTGCATATACTTTCAATGAAATTTTAGTCACATAGATTTCTATTTGTATTTGTTTCTTGTATTCTACTTCTTTCTTGTGTTAGGCATTCAGGAATTCCATTGATTTCCTAATTCTTCTATGTGCTTTATATGTGTCTGCTCTAGTGTTTTTCATTCTAAACATCATTTACTTTTGTACCTGGGAAATTATTTTCTTCTGTAGCTTCTTTCATTTGTTTTTTTGAATTTTGTTGCTGTCATTTCAGAAAGCTCTATTGCTTTTTCTTCACATTCCCTCTATCTCGTTGTTCTGTGGACTTGTCCTGGGGGTTTCGAGTTGAACTTTGCTTATGCACCTTGGCATTTTGTATTGTTTATGTTATTTTCTGAGTGGATTCTTGGTGATTTCTTATGGTATATAACTTTATCACTACTATCAAGGCTTCACTAGGGAATATTTGTTCCTCAGGGATGTCTTCTAGATGTAGGTAGTTTTCTTGGTCTTTATATCTATCTCAAGAACCTACCTTCTCCAGTTATTAAGGGCAAGAAGCTGCTATGTGTTTGGATCAGCACTCAGTCTTTTGGTTTTGGACTATGGTGAATGTTATGACCCCAGACAATCACAGTGGTATCATACAATGGAGAAAAACTGATTATAACATGTATGACATCTTGGAGAAACTATTACAGCTAGCAATAACCATAGTATCAAGTACAGCCTAGTTACTGACAACCTCTGATAACTATTATCCTGATACCTTCAATGACAAGAGCAAATTCTATAGTTTCAAAATTTAACATGTACCAGGAACTTGCATGTAATGATTTCCCTAGTGGAGCGATTTCCTCTTGTTGTCAGGGAGGATTTAAGAGGTACAGAGGACAATATAGAGAGATGAAAGAGGTCAAGTGCAGCAGAAGCAAGGCTAGAGGGGAAAGGACGATCACCTGAATTTTGGGAAACTGGAGAGTGCAGGGGAGAAAGAGTGAAAGAGAAAGCGAAGGACACTGAAGTGAACTGGGAAGAGAAGAGACAAAGTTCTCACACATGAAAATATCATAAAATCAAGAAACAGCTGAGGAAAGAGACAAAGAATGCATACGGAAGAAATGAAAAGAAAGTAAGAAACTTAATAGTGGAAAAATAAGATGACAGAAAGAAAAGAAAAACTGAGACAATAGCTAAACAAAAATAATCACAAGAGGAAACAACCCCAACAAGACAGAAAAAGAATAACCAATCAGACAGAAAAACGTGGTGCGCTCCTCTGTGGACCACGGCTCTGTGGTGTGTCTGGACTGGATCCTAGAAATGTGCTGTGCACTCCAGCCAGACTTGCAGTGCGATTTGTGCTAGTGTGGGCTGGTCTTCGCCCCTGGATTTGGGGGCTGGGTCTTGTGTGGCTCGCGTTCTCCGGGTGCCCTCTGGTGTACAGTGGTAGTGCACCCACTTGTGTTTTGCACGTCTGAGCGCTGAAACACCGTGTTGGCTCACCTAACTTACCAGCCGCTGGCTTGTGTTCTCACTGCTGCTGCGGGCTTCTCCGCTGGTCCTGCCGGTCGGCATGCGCACCTGCACGGCGCCTGCTCGTGCTGGTCCAGCTGGGCCATTCTGCGCGTGTGCTTGTTAGGCTTCTATAGGTCTTTTTAATTTTTTGCTTGGGAAGTTTTAAACCTGAGATCTTAAGGTATACTAGTGCACTTTTCTCTATGGTAATGGGCATCTGCATGTGCTGCTTGCTCTTGTGCACGTGCACGCGTACACACACACACACACACTCCTGTGATTTACCGCCTAATTACAAGGTGTCTAGAATATTTTTCTATTTCCCTATCGCAGAGTTTTTTCTCCTTCATTTGAGAGCTTTGCAAGCACATTTTGTGTTATCGTTTTTATTTGTCTTTGAAAACTCAAAACACATAATGCAAAGCTGAAGACAAGTTTAATACTCAATATTTTTTGGATTAATCATTGATAAGATACTCTATAACTTGTATGCGGGCCATTAAAATATACTAGCTTTATCAATATCTAGTTCAGCTTCACGGAAGTATTTTTAGCAGTACATGGGTTGCTTCAGTCCCAAGCCGTTTCCTTAGCAGCTACCTGGCCTTTCGAGCTGTTGCCTGCATTAAAGGAAAAAAGATGTTGTTTTGTTATTCTCAAATGAAGACAGAGCAGGAAGCAAATGTCCGCTCAAGAAGTCAGTGCATGTTTAATTCAGTTTTAGAAAATGCATTTTATGTTTAGACATTTCATTTATGATATTTCTATATAAATTTGAGGTTTTTAGTTATAATAACATACTTTGAGTTGGAAAGAAATAGCAAATTCTGATGTAGCAGATGGCAAATTAACACTAAAATAAAATAGATAGATGTTAATGTTAAGCATTGTTTTTACTAAGGCTGTTACAATTTCTACACTCAGTAAATCTTTGTAACTGGTAACAGCTAATGGCAATGTGAGATTATTTGAAATGTGCTGTAATTATATATTTTAATAGAATTAGATTAGATTTTTAAAAATTTCTTTAGCTGTGTGTGAAAATCCAAACCAGTTCATGTAATAAAAAAGTAAAGAAGAAAGAAAAAAATGTTCCTAGACTATGTAATTTCAAAAACCCCATGGTTATGATTTATGCCCAGATATATCTCTTTGTACACACATACGTTCAGGTAATTTTACAAGAAATAATGTTGGGCTGGAGAGATGGCTCAGTGGTCTAAAGCACCTACTTAGAACAAGCTTGGCAAGGCATCAGGGACCGCGGTTCAATCCCCCAGCACCACATGCCAGCCAGCCCCACCCCCTGGTGGGCTGAGCTGGCCACACACACACACACCACTCTCTCTCTCTCTCTCTCTCTCTCTCTCTCTCTCTCTCTCTCTCTCTCTCTCAAATAAATTAAAAAAAAAGAAATAATGTTATGTATAATGATATAACTTCCTTTTTGAGTCAATACATTCCCATTAACCATTTTCTATCTTAGTAAACTACAGGACCCTCATTGCCTGTAATATTTTATCAACTTCCCATGTGTTGAAGCAGGATTATGACAATAGATCTAGGTTCTTTCCCTGTTTTCTGGTATGAAGTAAGAAAAAATTTTATCCAAATGTAATTTTTCATCTAATCTTATTCTTATCTAAGTTTATTCATTCACTCAACAGAAATTTATTGGTGTTTACCATGTGTCAAATATTGTTTGAGGAACTTTGGTATAGTGGTTATTTAATCAGAAAAAAATCCCTGCTGTTAGTAGATTAATAGATACACATTTGATATGTTATACATTCTTAGACTACCCTCATGATATATAGTAGTACAGACATTTGTTAGTTTTAGGCGAAAATACTTCTTTGACCTAAATAATGTTAGGTTTTATCAGCTATGTTAATGATCAAATGATCTCTCAGATGCTTATTCAATTTTTTTGTTGTATATTGAATGTCCTTTTATAAGGGTATGAGCCATGTATTGCTACTTTTTATATTAAGATATTTGATTTTTTTCCCTGGTAAGAAGTCTGTGGATAATAAATAGTCATTTTCTTTGGGAAAAATTTCCTGAAAACATTTTAAAATGTCATAGTGCTCTTACAGCAGTCTTCTGAAGCGTGGCTTACTTCACTCGGCGTTGTGTTTGGGAGACTCGCTACGCTCTCGCGCTTGGCCTGGGCCTACTGATTTTTGCTGCCACACGCATCTTCGCATTCTCCTGTTGATAGGCATGACCATCGTTTTTAGTTTTCATCTATTGCATACAGTTTTCTGGTCATATCCATCTACATACCTTTTCTGGTCCTCGTTTTTGTGATTGTACACCTCAGAATAACATTGCTGGGCCACACCCAGTGTCAAGTAGAACAGCGATGGCGAGCCCCCCAGAGGCGAGTGCCTGAGCCGGAGCCCCGAGCCCGACTTATTTATTGCCAAGTGCCAACATTGCAATGAGAACTGATTGTTAAAGCTCTAGCTTAGAGAAAACAACTCAAACCCTGACGTCTTTTGTCTGAAAAGAAAAACAAATAACACACATGCCACAGGCCCACCTCGCGGGGCGTCCTGCCATCAGTACCCAGGACCAAGTTCTCTTTTTCCACAATTATGTGGTAAGGATGTTGTATTTTGTCTTCTCTTTATCTTTCTCCTTCCACCTTCTTTTCTTTTCTTTCTTTCTTTCTTTCTTTCTTTCTTTCTTTCTTTCTTTCTTTCTTTCTTTCTTTCTTTCTTTCTTCTTTCTGGTGGACATAATATAGTGCTATTGCATTTTGCTTGTAATTAGTGTTCTCTATAATTATTGAAATTGAGTATTTTCTCGTGTCTTTATAAAACTTGACAACATTTCAGAATATAGATTTTCATGTCTCATAACAGATGTATAAACATTAGTATCTCTAAGAAAAATAAATCTTTACAAGTTCTCTCATTAATCTGGTGAACTATTGAGGATAAATACAATTTTTGTGAGACGAGGTGACTAGTCAAATTGTATGGCAGCTAAAACAAGCAACAGAAAATTTTTGTATTTCTGTACATGTGAAATTTCTAAGCAGGTTTGAAAAATGACATTATCCCTCTGTCCTTTCTCCTTTTATTTTTTTCCCCTTTCCTCTCTTCTTTTCTTCTTGTTGTCTTCCATTTCTCAGAGAAATTAAAAAAAATTGGTGAAATCTTCTAATTAAAGTATTACTCTCATTGTTGAAGATGTTGGAGACACTGTCTTTCAAAGACTGGTACTAGAAGTTAAAAAGCTTTTATTCTCATTGTATGTTTAATTGATAAATATTAAATAATAAATGCAATGTATATGGCACAATGTGAGTGAAGGGGAATGCTAATGGAGAGCGTGAAGTTTCTCACATTCTATAAGGATTTAAAGTTTAACATATCAATATTTGATACCTGTTCCATGTTATGTCTAAGATGTTTGATATTCAGATAGTGAGGTCAAGCTCAACTGCCTATGTTATAGGGTAATAATATCATTAAGCTTCTCTTCTGGACAGTTAACAGCTTAAGTTTGGAGACCAAAAATTAGAGAAAAAGAACGGCTGCAAGGACAGCCAACATTTGGCCCTAGCCTTTCAAGGTCAGTGAAGACTCAGCACATAGCAGAACCTGTACTGTAACATCATACAACTCAGTTGTGTCCCAAATTTTCTGATCAAGGAGATTATGGGGCCAAAGAGGAAAGTGATGGATGATGTAGAGTGTGCCTAAGGAGAGTCATATGGAGAGAAAACATTCCCTCAGGCTTTCACAGAGAGCAAATTGGTCAAGCAATTGTCGTGACTCATCCACATGGCTGACACTGACAAAGGATCTACAAACTGCGGTACAGGGTTTCAGGTTAAATCCTGAGGGGATTTGATTGACCTTATCAGATACAAAAGTTACATTTCTTGTTATATAGGTCTTGCTTTATCTTAGTCTTAACCATTCAGCAGAAAAGTATAAAAATGAAGTATAAAAAGTAAAGCCATATTAGTATGCTGAGCTGTAAAAGGCTCATATCTACAACTTCTGACATTACCAGACCTACGGATAACGCATTACTATTATGGACTACTGGACTGTATTGGATTATTTTGCTGAATTTATGCACCTACAATATGTAAATGGAAATGGAATACCCATCTCTGACAAAACTAAACAAAAAAGGGGAATATAAATGTCAAACTATTTTGTAGTGAAATACATATATACACACACACACACACACACACACACACACACACACACACACAATAGCTAATTTAGATATACAGCTACTTTCTCTTAGTGCAATGAGAAGAAAGTTTGTACTGACAGTGTTTGGACAGGATATCATGTCCGCATCTTGTAATATGAATAACTGCTATGAAGACAGCAATACGCAATGTATTAATTATTGTAACTGTGCTACTCACCTGTTTTAAAGCTGGCTCATTGCTATTTGTTTCTCAATAAAATTAATTAAAAAAAGAAAAAAGAAGAACCTGAAGTTGTGCTTAGCAAGGGGAATATTTCCAGCAGCCTGTTGCAGAGCAGGTCACGAGAGCTTCTGATGCATGGTGGGCTGGGAGAGCTCTCATCCTGGGTCCTTCTCATTCTTGGTTGTCTTCCAGGCAGAGTTATTGTACAGGCTGTGCTTGCTCTGGACTATCTTTTCAAGCGTATTTGTATGGCAAACAGCTTTTGAAGATACAGATGGTGCCTTTCATGGAAGCAAGATGTAATTTTCAGTGCAGTCTATTGTAGAAACAATATTTTTCCTTTGGGCAGAGGCCAAGCCAACTTGCCAGCTGTGATGGCAGACTGAGGTTCCCTAAACCAAGTTCTGTTTCTATAGTGAAACTCAGTGCGTTTCAGGATCATCTGTCTCCATGCAATCTGTGTACATGGGTTCAGGGAACTCGGGAATGCTGACTAGTGGCCCCGCTAATGTCCGAAACAAAGTGCTTCGTCCCTGCCTGAGGATGCCACATCACTAACTTCTGTCATGCCATCTCCTTGGTTTGAAACTGCAGTAAAGTCTCATACACTTGCTAGGTTTTTAGCATTTGCATGCTTACTTGAATTTCTCTAAGAATTATATTTGTTGCTGAGTGAAATATTAATAATTTTTTTTGAAGGAACCTGGGATTGAACTCAGGCCTTTGTGTTTGCCAGGGAAGTACTTATTACACTGAGCCATCTCCCCGGCCCCAATATTAATAATTACTAATACAGTATGATCAGTTTTACTTTGAGAATAGTATCACATAAAATAGCACATTAAAAAGCTGACTTATGCAGATTTTGAATTGCACAAAACATGGGTATGAAAAAATCATACATTTTTCTTTGGTAGGAAACAGAAAAAGTTTAATCTTTTTTTATCGCTTTATACTAATTCTTGAAACACTATCTAGTGTCTTCAGAGTTTTTGAATATTCTGTAGATAAAAAGTAGGAGTGCTTTGGAGATAATTCATGTTATTTATTTAGTGCAATTTTAGGCTAAATATTATGAATGGGACTTCCAAATTGTGGTGGCAAGGTTTAATGAGTTGTAATTACAGGTCCTTAGATATTTGTATGAGGAGAAAAATCTTACTGTCATTAAAGTATTTTATGTATGATGATGACTGACACCACCCATTATGGAATTTGAATAAGCTTAATTGTCCCAGAAAATAATTGAAAATAATCCTTTAGATGTCAAAATACAGCAATTTATCATGCAGCTCTGCCAGCCGCTGCTTGGTGTTCTTCTTGGCTGAGGACATGCTTTCTGTGGCTCATCAGTTGCGTCACACAGAAAGCAATTTTTTTGTGCTGTTGAAGATCAAACTGTTTTTAGTGTGTTGAAATGTAAGTTGCATCAAAACATGAGAACCGAAACAATTTAATGTTATCAGCGTTGTGAGAGTGCTTGTCTAATTAAAGGGTAAAATTGAGAAAGGAAGCATGTGACCATAATTTTTCATGTATATTTGTGAATGTTTCTGAGAAGTTTCATCATTTTGGGGAAGTTATTTGCTGTTCTGTGTCATCAAATTGAGAATGCTTTGGTAAAATAAAAACTGTAATTGTTAGAGCTGATTGCAACTTACAACTCCAAGTAACTGAGAGGCAGAAGGTCAGAGAAGATAAATGGATAAGGAAAAAACAAATTTTGGATTCAGATAAACATAGATTAATGTGTATTCCTGTGCAGTTGCAAATTTGCCTCTACACTTTAAGAGATGAAACACAAGATAAATAAAATTCTTTATTTTATATAGTGTAGCCACAAGTTAAAACCTATCAGTTGATTAAAGCAGTTCACTTATCTTATCCCCGACACATGCAGGATTATCTATGTGTGAGCAGTTTGCTCACATTGTCTTAAAATGGATTATCTATGAGTGAGTTGCTTGTTTAAATTGTTTTAAAATAGGAAGAAAAAGGCAACCCAGTTATTACAGTTGCTTAAGTGGTCAGGAAAATGTTGTGCATGTTCTGAGGTCTAGGTGGTCAATAGTAACTTGAAATAGATATTAGAGTACCACTTTTTTAAGGCCACCACCCATAAATGTTACATCTGCCATCTTGTTTTTAATAAATATCAGAACACTTGGTATCATACTTTTCTGGCAAGAATCTGCACCCAGATAATAGATATAGTACAGGAAGGGTCACCAGTGTTTTGGTGATCATCTGGGAAAGTGTCTCCTGAAGTGATAGAGCCTTTCCCTGCTTGTGTGGTACCTTCCTTCTTCATGAAGAGGTGGATGGTAGGCGTATATGTGAAGGTGTCGTGACAAGATGCTAGCGCCTAACATTCTCTGGTGTAGAACACTTTTAAAATAAATCTTCTGATTTTTATTTCACTAAATCACTATGGCTATCAAGCTTGCTTTTTCTCGCCATCTGATTCATTTGGATGGAGGTGTGCATCTAGGGATGAGTCTGCATGGTAGAGGACATGCTTTATCTGTCTATGTGGAGGGAGAGAGGACTTTTTAAGAAAGCTTTTCCCCTGTGCACAAAGATCATATTCTTGTTTTTCCTTTCAGGTGTTTTTCTTTTGCTTTATGACTAACACTTTAAAAGTGATAGATTTATTTCTAAGGCATGCTCCTTCATCTGCAGAGAAGTATTTCGTACTGCCTTGGGAGCTCAATTACCTTTCTCCTGTACTTAAATCCGTTATTATTCTTTATTGCCACATCACACTTAAAGTCCTGCATTGGATTTTAAGTGTGTTCTATTGCTGTTTGAGTTGAAACAGCCCTTAGCAGCCTCCTGTCGCAAACTTCCTGAAGTTCAGACTTCTTTCCGCGCAGTCCTGATCCAGAGGTGACGTGGAGCAACTTCCTTTGCTTTTTACAAATTCTGTTCCAGGAGTGAAAGAATATTAATATTTAGTTCTTTAGCAATTCAAAACTCAAAAGGGAACTCTTATTAAAAATGAAGAAAAATGTCTCAGCAAGCAAGCAGTTTCATTCAAATAATATTATAATGGATGGACATAGTCAAAATCAAGTAAAAAAATAAGTTAAAATAAGGTCCATCTTTTTTATTTCCAAAATTACACTGAAATTTTTTACATTTTTATGTAGTCACCTTAGACTCAGCACTGTTTCTACATCATTGGTGCCAGAAGGAAACATCTGGCTTTGTCTTTTTTGTTGTCATATTGTCTACATAACCAAGGATGACAGCATAGTCCACTGCATTTCTCCTGAGACTAATTAGATATCTAATGAAAATAAGATGGCTATAGTAATTTCTAAGCAAAATGATATTGCTTATGTTTAGACCTCGAAATCCTTCACTTCATTATAATAAGCTATAATCTCTCAGTGATCTGGTGACTTTAATGAATTAGAATTTAGGGGCAGTGAAAACTGCAGTTGGAGTCCCTGCGATTTCATCTTTAGAAGTCATTTCTTTCTACTGCTGATTTGGGCATGAAGAAAGTGAAGATGTCTTGTGTCTTTATATTTAAATCTTTCTACCCTGTGAAGACAAACATTGATGGGGATGTATTTGATTTTTCAAGACAAGTGTTGGGTTAACCACTAGGAAGAATGTATGCAATGTGTTAATTATTGAAACTGTCCTACCAATTTGGTTTGCAACTGTCTCATTGCCATTTGTTTCTCAATAAAATTATAGGAAAAAGAAAAAAAACATTTAAAAAATAGTTTTCAATCTTGGAGTCATGCATAATTTTATGATATAATGATTGTCTTTCTTCCACTGACTTATGCGTGTATATCCCAGTTGAATGCCAACTTCTGAGAATGTGGTTTAAGCAGAAGAGCTCAAACTCAAAATTGTCCAGGTCTGCTTTAGCTTGATGCTATTTATAATTATGGAAAAGAGCTCTATATTTTCAGGTATATAGCTGATGTTTAAAAGAGAATGTTAGGGCTCAGAGGACTAAAGTGCCCGCTTAGCCAGGTGCAGGGACCGGGGGTTCATTCTGTGGTGTGCAGTGTCAGCCCCACCCCCAGGGAGCGCTGGAGAAGGTGAATGAGACTGGGTGTGGTGGAGTGAGCTTGTAATCCCAGGGCTTGGGAGGCTAAAAACAGGAGGATCACTGAGTCCAAGATGTGTGGTGAGACCCTGTGGACCCTGTGCTAAATACATAATAAATAAGTAAAATAGAATGTTAAGTATTTCACCATAAAAGATATATTTCCTTGCTTTAACTTAGTGTTATTATGCAGTATATTATAACTGAAGATTTTAGAGACAAAAGTGTGAAATGCTCAGGGTACGGGCTGGGGAGGTGGCTCAGTGGAATAAGCCCTTCCCTGGCAGAGCTGTGGTATTTCTAGATTCCTGACTTAGCACCACCTAAGTAGTGTCCCCTAACAATACCATATTATCATTCATTTTATTAGACCACAGCATGACTTTGTTATTTTTCTGAGCAGTTTTTTTATAACTGGATTGAACAAAGAAAACAGTTACAAATAGTTATGGTCACTCACCCTGGATAGCTATCCAGGTGAAACAACCTAAATTATACCTATGGAAACCAAAACTAGAAAAGCAAGTGTATTTCTGACTAGATTTGTCAGCCTGAGTCCCTTGCAGGCATTCCACACACTCCCTAAAGACAGCTTCTGTCTGGTAAGGAGACCGACAAGGGAGGATTTTGCAGGTGGTCGAGAAGAGTTTTCTTGTAAAGTGGCCACCTTAGCGTCTTTACATGCCAAAGGTCTACTTTCCCATAAGGAGGCTACCTACTAACATGAACTTCAGTTTTGTGAATGACTGCTTTATATTGCAGTAGTAAGGCTTCTGATAGGTTAGTCAATTGAGCTCCATCTTTACTGGTCATGTTTGGTACTGTCAGAACCCTCCATATCATCTTAGAGTACCACAATTTTGTCCAACTGTGGCAGCATATCTGGAACTGTGTACACGTTAGCTCTATTATTCCTTGTAAGGATGACATCCTGGTGAAGTCATGAGTTCAGCCTCCTGACTTATAACCTCAGGTAGAGATCTGAACTCAGTCGTTTGTTGAATACCTGTAATGATGTGTTCTGCTTGAGATTTCCTGTTTGTATCCCTGAGGTCTGCAGGAACCATGTATGAGGAAGGTGGCATCTGTATATTTGAGAGAATTTTTTCTGAGTGAGGTTTTGGCGAAGAAAAGTATATACTTTGTGCTAGTGATAGAGCCATGATATTTTCAGACAGACAGAAAATTAACACACAATGCAAGTTTAGATGGAGATTAGATGTAATGGAGAGAAAGCTGTTGGGTTTCATAGTCCAAGAATGTGAAAGTGAAAAGGGTGTTGGGTAGCTCCATAAGCACTAGGATTTGAATTCTACTTGGCCTACACATGTGGAATGAATGACTCAGAACCGAGTTCTCAGTGGTCTTAACCAACTTGACAAGAGAAGTAACAAAAGGCAGTGGAAACTTCCGGGTCATGGTGGCTAAAGTGAGGGGAAATGTCCAATGGTACGTGGCTTTGTCTTAATGTGATATAAGCAATAATATATTACATTACAATGTAGTATAAGTGACAGAATTTTTATGTTATATAAGTAGGTATTAATAAAAGAAAATATAAAAACTCACGTCTTACTTCTGTGAGAAAGTTAATTTCACAATGATGTAGAGAATAACAATAGTTAACACAATATCTGGTATAATCTTAAAGGAACGGCAAAATGTTATGAGTATGAGTCATAGACAAAAAAGACTCTTGTACCAAGAAGAAATAGCAGATACATGCACAGGACTTTTATTTCACTGAACTAAGAGACTTTGACTTCTGTTATAATTTTGAATGAGGACATCTAGTGAACATCTTGCCCACTTCTTCATAAAAATGCAAACAGAAAATGAGTAACAAGAGAGTCTAAGAGTGTGGGAGGGTGACAGTAAAGACTGGAGGCTTTGGATGCAGACAGAAGACTCTCAGTTAAAGGTTTGAAGGTGGACTCTTTAGTCAAGGCCTAGAAAAGCAAGGCCATCTAGCTTTTCAAGGTCAGTGAGGACTCAGCACATAGGACAACCTGTACTGTCACATCCTGTAACTCGGTAGTGTCCCAAATTTTCTGATCAGGGAGATTATGGGGCCACAGAGGAAAGTGATCGATGATGTAGAGTGTGCCTAACAAGAGTCACATGGAGAGAAAACACTCTCTCAGGCTTTCACAGACAGAAAATTGGTCAAACAATGGCTGTGACTCATCCACATGGCTAACACTGACAGAGGATCTGCAAACTATGGTACAGGGTTTCAGGATAAATCCTGAGGGGATTTGACTGGCCTTATCAGATACAAAAGTTACATTTCTTGTTATATAGGTTTTGCTTTATCTTGGTCTTAACCATCCAGCAGAAAAGTATAAAAAATGAAGTATGAAAAATGAAGTATAAAGCCATATTAATATGCTGAGCTATAAAAGGCTCAAGTCAACAACTGACATTGCCAGTCTTACAGAGAACTGACTACTATTGTTGGCTACTGGATTATATTGGCATGTGTTGCTGAATTCACACACCTACAATATTTAAATGACAATGGAATGCCCTTCTCTGACAAAACTAACCAAAAAAGGGGGATACAAATGAACGACCATTTTGTATCTGCATACTCAAAATAGTTAAGATAGATATATAGCTGCATTCTCTTAATCCAATGAATAGAGAGATTTGTTCTAATAGTGTTTGTGGACAGGATATCATGTCTGCATCTTGTCCAGTGAATAACCACTAAGACAACAATATGCAATGTATTAGTTATTGAAAAATGTGCTAGTAATTGGTTTTGAAACTGTTTCATTGCTTTTGTTTCTCAATAAAATTATTTTAAAAGAAGAAAAGCAAGGCCATAATGGAAGAGTCAAGAAGCCAGTTCCTGTACTAGCAGACAAGTTGTATCAACCTTTGGAGATGTGTTTTGGTCTCAGATCCAGGGAAATTGATGGTGGCCTTAATTTATTTAATTGAAAGATTATTCCCTGCATGGAAGATATCACAGCCTAATGGCCTTGAGAGCTGTATAATTGTACTTGTGGAGAACTTACCTTTCTTCTAAGAAAGAGTTGTAGTACATATTTGATAGGCAAAGGCAAGCTGTCAGATGTAGTGGTAATTGTGAGCAGCATAGAAGAATGCAGGTCTTCTTTCGGGAGTTTAGGTCTCCTGATGAGACTGCCAGCAGGCATTGCCATCCAGAGGAAGTCATATGTCCTGCTACGGTTTTTAATGAAGGTTTAATGAGATCTTAGAGTTTTGAGAAGAATAAGAAACGTCATGGTTAGTATCAGTTATTAAAGGGCAAAAGCTAGTAAGTAAAAGTTAGGGATCTCAAAGTGAGGGAGAGAAAAGAATTTTAATCTCCTAGATGAGAAGGATTTCTCCTCCAGAAAAGCTTCCTGGGTTGGTGCCACTGAGGAAAGGACTCTACCCACCATAAGGCAGAGAATAAGTCAGATGGTGTGCTGGGCTAGTTCCCCTACAAGTAAAACAAAATGTGCTGACAGTGGGACATGCTGCCTCTGTCTGTGCTGGTGCTTAGCTGTACACTGCTGGCAACAGTTGTCTTCCCTTGCACATTGGGGGTTGGCTGTGTTCTGAGAGTGACGCAGGGAAAAGGCCACTGGGCAGATGGAACTTTGGGCTCCTTTGTCTTTTGATATTTTAGGGTCAAGTAATCCTGAGTTTAGCATCTCTTTTTCTTTTAATATTCACATATGTCACTATTTATTGAGATTTTGTATAGTTTTTTTTTCTTTTGTACTGGGGATTGAACTCATGACCTTGTGCTTTTCAGGCAGGTACTTATATACTGAGCTATCTTCCCAGACCTCTTTATTAAGATCTTGAAGGTAGCAGATTTCCCTGGTTAGTTTCCTTCCTACTGTTTAAATGGTAATGCCATGACTTGCCTCGTGTTAGTGGACGTTTTTCTTCATAGGAGTCATATGGTGTTGACTTATCATGTGTATTTCAGAAAAAATAGCATTTATGTTACAGTTTTATATAATAACTCTAATTTCTGGCATAAACTCTTGTGAAGGTAATGACGGAGGCTATGCAGTTCTGAGTTCAGACTCGGAGTGATCTTCCTGTCTCAGCTTCCTAGTGCTGGAATTACAGGCATGTGCTACCATGCTCAGTTCAGGACAAGCACAGCATGTTATGCCAGAGATCGAACTCAGGACTTTGGCTTGTCAGTCAGGCGCTTATACTGCCAAGCTATCTCCCAGCACCATTTCAAAAGTTTTGTAACCTGTGCCTTTGGTTATTTTATCATCATTATTGTTATTATTATTACTATTATTATTTACAACAAAAGAAATCTCCAACAGAGGTAAAAGAAAATCCATAAACTGGGAAAAATTATAGGAGCTATCCTACACCCCACAAAGAACTTTTATCTACAACATATCTACAACGTATAAAGAATTGGAAAGAATTAGACACCTGAATTTAAAGACCCAACCCCAAATTGGGCATCTGAGATGAATATACACTTTTCAGAGGAAGAAATACAAATGATAAAGAAGTTCATGAAAAAAATTCAATATCATTGGTCATTTGAGATATGCAAATAAAACCACACTGAAATTCCATCTCACCCCAGAAAGAATAGCTGTCATCAAGAAGTCAGCCAATAGCAAATGCTGCTGGGGCTGTGGGGAGAAAGGAACTTTTCTCCACTGGTGGTGGGAGCGCAGACTGCTGCAACCACTATGGAAATCAGTGTGGAGATTTCCTGAAGTCTCTGGGAGCAGGGGTCCCATTCACACCAGCTATCCCACTTCTGAGTATCTTCCCAGAAAAACTAAAAAGGCTATACCACAGTGATATATGTGAACCTGTGTTTATAGCAGCCCAATTTGTAATAGACAGATCTTGGAAACAACCTTGATGCCTATCCACAGAGGAATGAATAAAAAGTTGCATTCTTTTAGGAGTACTACTTAGCCATAACGAAGAATAAACTGGAGACTTGTAGATATCTAAGACCACCCTTATAAGTGAGATTAATCAGACCCATATGTGTAATCATTGTATTATTTCACTAGTGTGAGAAACAGAACAAGAAAATAGGCTCTGAAACATACAATAGGCAGTGCAAACTGGAAAAAAGCTTTATAAAAGAAAAGACAAACAGTGGGGGAAAGGGGAACAGAAGAAGGAGAAGACAGGGATATCCAAGATAGTTAAGATGGTTTACAGCTAGCTCTTCTTAGTTCCTTGAAAAGAATGTTTTGTACTAATATTGTTAGCCAAAATGTCGTGCCTATGTCTTGTACTCTAATGCAAAGACAGCAATATGCAGTGTTCCGACTATTGTAACTGTCCTACTAATCTATCTTAAATCTTGGTTTCATTGTTTATCTTTTTCTCTTTAAAATAAAAAAAGAAACAGACATAATTTTATTATGTGTAACTTTTTTTCTGTATTTAGGACAGGGTCTTCAGGGTCTACAGGGTCTCACTATGTAGATCGGATTCGGAGTGATTCTCCTGTGTTCAGCCTCCCAAGCGCTGGGATTACAGGCACGTGCCACCACCACACAATCTCAATCTCCCTCTCAGCACGCCCTGTGGGTGGGGCCAGCATGGCAGGCCCAGGATGGAATCCAGCTTCTGCGCTCTGCCTAAGCAGGTGCTTCAGTCTGCTGAGCTATCAGGCCAGCTCCGTTACGTGCAATCTTGTATATTTGACCAGTCAATTGTGCGAAGACAATAGGAATGGATTTTAAATATTCCTCTTAAGGTTTTAGTCTACATGTACATGTTGAAGGTGTTCCACGGTTTTGAAGATCCCTTTGAAAAGTGGTCAGTTGGGGAAGGGGGCAGGGTTTGTAGGTTAGCTCGGTTGTTTAAGCACCTGCTCTGGCAAACCGTCAGGCACAGAGGACTGTAGTTCGATCCCCAGACCCTCCTATAAGGCAGCCTGAATAGGACCGAAAAGAAAGAAAGAAAAAAAAAATCCTACTCAACTTTAGGGCTGGCCAAATAGCTCAGCAGATTAAACCCCTGCAAGCAGGTGCAGGGCCCCAGGCCTGGCCCCTCACCGGGGCTTACTGAGACAGCAATTGAGACTGGGTGTGGTGGTGCGCGCCTGTAATCCCAGCTCTTGAGAGGCTTTAAACAGGCAGATCACTACAAGTCTGATCTAGTAGTGAGATCCTGAATACCCTGTAGACCCTTCCCTAAAAAAAAAAAAAAAGTCAGTTTGGATTTTTAAAAACCATACAGTGCGATAAGTCACCCCTATTGAATTGATTACCACATTCTTTATTCTTACAAATATCTATCAAGCCCATATTAATAACATGTAAATCTGAGTGTGATCCAGGCTTCAGGAGGTCTTTTTGAGGTGGGTACTTCTCTTTGTACCTCAGTAAAAATTAGAGAAGGGCTGACAGGTTAGGATAGCAAGTTAGGGTACAACAAGGTGTGGTGAAATCAGGAGAATAAAGGGAGTAGGGGTTGAACAGAGGAAGGAGCGGAATTCACTCAGGAGAGATGAGTAGGGAAAAGGGACCACGTGGGCCTGCTGGGGAGGGGCCTTGGTAAGGCGAGTGCTTCGGGGCTCTGGCAGGGAGGGAGGTAGGAGAAGTAGGTGGAGGTAGATTTTCTTTAGGAGACTGTGCAATTTATTATATAGACACTCTCCTTTTAAGCTTCGTTTCTCCGAACATAAGAAGCTGAGCATAAGTCTTACAGTCCTGATATTTAAGGGAATCTCCTGGAGCAACAAAGTCAGGCAGAATCCCAGTACTACAAACACTGGAGTCCTAACCTGTCCTTATTTAAATTAAGGTAATTTGGTTTTACAATTGGTTTTGGAAAGCACAAAACCTAATGAAAAGATGCACAGTCAAAACCTCATAACACAACAACAACAACAATGACAAAACACAAAATTCCAAGTCCTTACTAAACTGCTGCAGACATAGATGCATAGCTCAGAGAGCAGGAGCCAAGATCTCAGTGAGACCCGAGTTACCATTCCCTAAGGCAGGCGCCCAAGTCCAGATGAGTGACTGACTGGCTCATTTTACAAAGTTCATATTTATTGCTACAACAGGAACATTTTGATTCACTTTCAATCATATACTTACTATACTTAATTCCAATCTGTAATCTAGAACCATTGGCTTCATTTAAGACTTAGTAACATGCGCATGCACACCCCCCACATCTATATGTGTAGTTTTGGTGACCGAGTTGGGGGTCCTGCACGTGCTGGATAAGCTCCCTCTCACTGAGCCACCGCCCCTGCCCAACAACATATAGGTGAATAGTGCACCTGTCAAGATGACAAAAACCTTTCTAGAAAGAGGAAGAATGAAAATAACATGCAGAGAGGACAAACACAGCTGTGAGCTCTTAATCGAAATGCATTTGGTCCTATAAATTTCTTTACGGTACATCCCTGTTATGGGTTACAAAGTGCTCCCCTGTAAGTATGTGGGTCTCCCAGGGTGACGTATAGAACAAAGAAAGATGGTCTAGTGCTATTTTTGCTGAAGTGTAAAATCCACCCTAACGTGGCATTACTACTACTGGTTCCTTTTCTGGTTTCTTTTTTCTGAAACATCAACCTTGATACACTATTTACCAGACACTTAATTAATCACCTAGCAAATTCCACTTTGAAAGCAAAAAGTATCACAATAGTGTTTGTAAGGACTTTCCACCTCTGAAGCATTATGAGTCCTCCCCACATGGCCCAAATGACAGAAGCGCACTGCATGGAAGAAGGGGAGCGGCAGAGTGAGGGACGCCTCCGCTCAAGTCTGACTGCTGTGAGTT
>NW_004524588.1:26385958-26393382 GCF_000260255.1 Octodon degus | reverse complement strand
TATTTATTTATTTATTTATTTGGCACAGGGTCTCACTACGAAGCTCAGACTTGGAATGATCCTCCAGGGTCAGCCTCCTGCCTCAGCCTCCTCCACGCTGGGATTACAGGCGTGCACCACCCTGCCGGGTTTCAGTGGCCAACACAGCACACGCCAGGATTCTGGGGACTGCACTGTGGTATCTGGCATCAAACCTAGGTCCTTGCACTTGCCAGGCAGGTGCTGAGACTGCTGAGCCATCTTCCCAGCCTTTATTTGTTTTTAAATGATCACCAACATCCCACTATAATGTGAGTACCTTGAAAGAAATAATTTTGCGTTACTGTATACATTCTGTTTCTAGACAATGCCTGATGAAACAGAATTGCTCTACATGTCTTGAATGTTGATGGAGTGGAGAAATGTCTGCTATTGCTTTTGTTTCTAATCGTTAGTAGGATTTAGGTACTGAAATGCACTGCTGAAGCATACGACCTGACCAGTGATCACATGAGGGTGAAGAAAACATGCCTGGAAATGTCAGAGAAATGTAAACGAGGACGTTTTGCAGTGGATGGGCTGTTCTGAGGAACATGATTGCGGTGAAAGTGGACCACAAGCAGTTTGTTCACTTTTATCACTGGTCTTGAGCTCAGGGTCTGGCATACAGGAGTTGCTTACTTGCATTTGCTGAACCAAAAATATGTGAAGTCTAAAAAATGATGGTTACTATAATGATTAGAAGGATTTTAAAAGTTGAAAATAAATTCAACTGTTACTCAAAATTTGAGTGCCAAACAATATTACCAAGGGTGGAATTCATTCCTTAAAACAGGAAAAGAAATGTTATTTCATTCCTTAATTTGAATTAAATGTAATTAAATGTTTTCTGAAGATGTACTGAAGTATCAATACCTAGACTGTGCCAATGCCCTGTTTGTTACTGTCTCAGAATCTACCGCGTTGGGTTTGAGGGAAAGAACTTTGCCACGTTCAGATTTTATCCCAAGATGATTTTTTTAAAGACTTGGTTTTCTTCGTGGAGTCTTACTTTTCTACATATTGGGCCATAGTTGTACCCTGGCTCCAACTGCAAGGAGATTGACTGTGCCAGAAAATTTAGTTTCTTGAAGTGCCAGGCGAGGTCTTTCCCTTTAGTCCTTTCTAGTTTATCAATATCACATGGCTAGTGTGAGAGATAGGAGCCACATGCCCGCTGTGGACAGTGACCATCTAGACAGCCACGAGGGATGGGGACTGTGAACTTACACATGCTATCTTGACACCGTCCACACCCTGTGAATACGAATGTAAACCGTGGCACTGCCCAGTGATGACTTGGCTTCACAACCAAGTGGTATTCTGCCAGAAGGACATATCCACCTAGAACAGGTCCTAAGAAGTGGTCGTTAACTGCATTGCTATGCTTGATTATGGGGAAAGCAGTTTTGGGAGTAGATGGCAAAGAGTCTCTTTGGAATAGTTGGAGGAAACCTGGCTTTATGTTTCCTGTTAGTGTTTTCATCATCAGATTGTCTCATACAAAGCTTGTAGACATGCCGCAGAAAGAGCTCATGCCATGTCCAGTACGCTACCTAAAAACTTACTGCTCTGTCATCAGACTTTTCCGTTTCCAACATTCACTTTAGCTCCCAGCCTCCGGGTAGTGCTCTGAGGGGTGGTTAAATTTAGTTGCCCACCTGATTGGCTTGGGTGTCACTTAGGATGTTGGTGAAGCACGCTCCTGGGCATGTCTAGGGGGGCCATTGAGGCAGGAGCTTTATTTTATTGAATAGCAACTTGCTCCACTTTGAGTACACATGGGGCGGCAGCATGACTTGGTAAGTTGCATTGTGAATCGGTAACTCTCAGATGTTGGAACACACCAAACTCGTTGGAAAAACTCTTCCAGCTGAACCACCCAATCATAAAGAAAACTGGTAAACTAGTCTTGCTAATACAAATATTGCCACCTGTAGATCTAACAAAGTAAGTCAAGGATGCATAGGTGCAAGACACACCTAAGCTGTAGCAGAGAAATGCAAGCCTATGAGCTTATCAGACTGCAGACACAAAATAATACAGTCCTGTCTCCCAGATCATGTAAAAGAGGGGACACTCTGCCCTGCGGTGTGACAGTGGCCCGCTGGCCTGTCATCTCCTTAGTGAGTGCGTCACCAGGTCTCAGGTTCTGCACTCAGGCTCCCTGGCCTAGCCTCGGGCCACTGTGACCTCTACCTCACACTGCTTGCTCTGCTTGCATTCTTGAGCCGCCATCTGAACACGGGTTTAAGCTCCGAAGCCATTCTAACCTCACTGTTCCTCTGAAAAGCTCTGCCTGGTCTGTAATCTTATGTAGCCGTCTGTGATATCTTTTCACATCTCTGTAGAACTCTGCCTTGACTTTTACTTGCGCAAATTCTGTAATAACAGTTAACCCTATGTTAGGCATTCTTTGATTTACATATTACATATTTTATTGTGTAAAGTGTGATGTGGGACTTGAGTATCATAGATATTAGTAATTTAATTGGAATAAAAGAACTTGTGATTTTCCAGCTCACTGGCTGCTGAGTGCACCTGGAATATTGGGCCTGATGAGGTTGACAAAAAATTAGTATAGCTAGTGAATCAATTATCTTTCAATACAATCTGACATTATGCAAAGACACAAATGTGTGTAGTCTATTCCTGGCCTGGCCTTGCTTACAACCCTCGGATACTGTCTGGTCTCTGTGCCCCTCTGCTCTGGTGAGTTCCCTGATTTCCCTGATCTGCTCTCGGCCAACAGGAAGCTTTGCTCTTCCTTCCCCTTCTGCCACAATATTTCTGCCAAGCAGCATGCTGCAATGGTGGATACGTTGTGTCACTTGAGAAGGTTAGAAGCTTAACTAAGTAACTCAGCAGTTCTACATCCTGGGGTGGAGAGGACATGCCCTCGGGTGCTGTTTACACTCTGGGACCCCGCTGTAATGGTTGATTCACTGTGTCAACCTGAGAAGTTTAGTTCTAACTAAGCCACTCAGCAGGGGTCCAGGGTCCTCCTTTGAAAACATCCTGAGCCTGGGAGTGAGGAGCGGAGAGGTGGTGTGGGTCTGAGGACCCCTGCCCTGGGCTGGTAGCCTGCTTGCACAACTGAAGAAGAGGCTTTCTCTCCTCCTGCTTTTGTTGTTTTTGTTGTCCTCTGCTTTTGGAGGACAACTGTTGCCCCTTTGCCATGACATCGTGTTGTGGAGCCAGCTGATTATGGACTGAAACTTCTACAAACTTTAAGTTAAATAAATATTCCCCTCTTTAACTCTGGGTGTCAAGTATTTTGTTTCAGCAATCAGAGAAAAGTAACTCTAGCCAAGAAAATCCTCTGAAACAGTGAGCCAAATTAAATCCCTCCTTTAATTGTGGGAGTCTGGGGATGGGTCCCTGAAGTAGGAAAGATGACTAAAACAGAAAGTTGGTGGTCGGGAATCAGGATTATTCCTTCCCTGAGGTTCAGAAGACTTGGGACCCAGATTGTGAGAAGATTTTTGGAAAGATTGACAGAAATACAGGCTACAGAAGCCCTAGAATGCTGCCCTAGATCCAGGTGGCCCAGTCTGATAAGAATTTAAAGAGAAGAATCTGCTCGGAATGCAGACAGTAAAGGCCAGAATTCTATTGGGAAACAGACTAGAGACCACGCGTATTACCCTTTGACAATCTACTCATGTCCTGTGGCTTTGCGGGAGGCTACATTTATGGCTGGTGGAATAACTAGTGGGCAAGGAAATTTCAGGGCAGCTTAATGTGCAGACTGTGCAGTAAGTGCCGTCTGCTTTCAACCAAGCATTTGGTGAAGATCGGGAGCAGAAAGCAGGGCAGAAGCACCTGAATTTCGGTCCAAAAGGAGCCATGCGTGAAGTTGAGGCTAAGAGGATCTTGGTTGCTGAAGAGATTAGTGCCCTTAAAGAGAACGCACCATTTCATAGTGGGGAAAGTAAAGATGACTTGAGGGCGTCTCAGAAACCAGCAAAAGCCCCGCCCCACTGGTATAGGGGTGCACACATGTCCACTGTCACCTAAGAGGCGAGTCCCCTGGGCCCTGCATGGGAGCCTAGGAATTGCTCCCAGGAACTCTTTCCACCACGCTCGGCCAGCCAAGCACACAGAAGCAGCACAGCCACGGTTCAAGGAGGGTTCTGCTGCCTTCAGAACCTCGTCCTTGTTTGTATGGTCCTAGTTGTGCAGATATGCAGGATGCAGAAGATCTGGGGTAAGAGGCTGCTGTCAAGGCTTCAAAGGAAGGCCTGGGAGGCCAGGCAGTACCCCTCTGAGGGGCTGCCTGAAGCTGGAAATGGAGCTGATGGCGCAGTAGAGATGCTGGGAATGTGAGCGGTGCATCACAGTGGAAGGCTGCAGGTGGCAGGGAGCCGGCCCGCGAGAGAGGCTGCACGAGGCTGTGCAGGCTGCGCGCACCGAGGCTGCAGCGTCCTGGGCCCCAAAGTGCTCTGGAACGTAGCGGGGCCTCAGGGCCAGACTCTGGGTCGCAGGACTCAAGTTCTGCCTGCTGAGTGCTAGTACGGGTACTTCTCTGGCCTGATTCTTCTCTATTCTTCTATTTCTTCTTTTTGTATTTTGGGGTTAAAAAAAAAAAAACCAAAAAAGCTTCTGTTTTGAATTTTACAGTGGTTCTCAGCTAAAAGTTTTCCTTGAATCTCAGAGTAGATACTCGACAATGGAACTGCTCAGATACTGGGGAGGGATCATTGCATGTTCAGTGGTGTGTAAGACTCTCGTGACAGGTTGGTAGAATTACTTATCATTGTGTCTTGAGATTGTGTTTGAGGAGAAGGATTTGGGTGTCAAGTTAATAGAGCACGTTCTGAGGGTTAAAATTATTGCTCGGCCCCGTTGGCTTGGGGGCAGCCACTGCACTGGTAAGGCACGTTTTGGGTGCGGCTGGGTGGCCTTGGGGTTCTGTCTGGTGCTTCCTGCCCTACTCTCCGGCACTGTTTCTCTGATCTACGACACCCTTCCCCACGATGTCTCCCCAGTTCTGTGGACTGAATCCCCCGAAACTGGAAGGCACTCAAACCTCTGCTCCTTTATACCGCGGGTGTCTGGCAGTGTGCCCCAGAATGGGAAATCTGGCTCTCAGAAAGGGGCATCTTCACCGCTGAGCGCCCACCGCAGCTCCGGGCAGAGCAGGCCTGGCCCCGGCTGGCTTCCCAGCCTGCCCTCCCGCGCCCTCCACCTTCGTGGAGCAGGCATGTTGCTGGCACAATACCGACAGCAGATTAAAGACAGCCGTACTGGTCGGCATTCCCAGTTTTGCTTTGCTTTTGTGGAGAGCTCTTAGGGCACCTACATAAGGGTATTCTAACAGCAAGGAGGGGGGGCTTCGCTTTTGCAGCAAGCTCCTAAGGGACCCGCAGGAAGACGCCCCTAGGGCCGAGCCTCTGCCTGGCTCAGCTGCGTCGGTTGCGGCCGCTGCTCCTAAGCACACACCCGTTACTCCTTCTGCCAAAGAACGCTGCATGCTGTGTGGGCAGTATTCTGAATTCACTTTCAGCTTCAGAGAAACGCAGATCCACTCTCATCTTCATTTGGAAGGTTGCTCAAGAAGCACATCAGCGCTGCTCTGTGGTTTTCGGCATGGTCGACGCCGGCTGCACAGAGCCACGTAATTCAGCTTGTACTCCGGGAGTCACTACGCTTGGGCCTGGCGCCTCCGCTGCGGTCTTCTTAAAAGGTAGAATGAGCTTAGCAGTGCGGAAAGATGTCACTACGTGCACACTGCAACCCTAGCACTTCAGAGACTGAGGCAGGAGGCGGGCCTCAAGTTCAAGGCCACCCTGGGCCACATAGGAGTTCAAAGCCAGTCTGAACCTTGTAGTGAGAACCTGTCACAAAAATCCACCCCTCCAAAAAAAGGAATTCCACCATAGCGTCACAGAAATAAGCCTTATTCAAGATTTTAATCTTTTTTCTCTTTCTTTCCATCTGCCTCTTTTCCCTGCTCCTCTGTTCTCCTCCCCTTCTCCTTCCTTTTCCTTTCCTTTCCTTTTTTTTTGGTTTTCTTTCTTGAGAAATTGTTTCTTCGTCCCTAAAAAATATCTTCTTTATCAAAAAATTCCTTATGTTGGGGGCTTAAGATGTTTTTCCAACATATTGTCTTAAAATATTAGACCTTATCTGAGTTTGCTTAGGACATTGCAGTGTCTCCACACCCACAACTCGTGCTGCCAAGTACTTTCCTCTTAGGGAAATTATTGTGTTCTTTCTTAGAAGTTGAAAGCCTGACAAAAAGGTATTCTAAAATAACATGCTGTGATGTATTCACTTCTTTTCCTATTTAAAACTTCTGCCACTTAAATTTATATCTGCCACAGGTTTTTTTTTTTTTCAGGGTCTTGCTCTGCAGCTTGGACTTGTAGGTATCCTCCTGCATCAGCCTTTCCAGCACTGGGATTACAGGCATGTGCCACCACACCCAGTCTCAGTGGCCAGCATGGCCCTCCTGTGGTCCCAGGACCAGCACAGCACGCGGTACCAAGGATCAAATCCAGGTCCTTGTGCTTGCTAGGCAGGTGCAAATGCCCCTGAGCTGTCTCCCCAGCCTTGCTACAGGTATTTTTAAATGTTTGCAATATTTCTTAAGTTTAAGGATGACCCACTATTTTTATTTTTACTATCAAGGATATTCTTTAAGTTAAAAGTGATTATTGACTTCTTCCTTGTCTGTGACCCAGGTTTTTCAGCAGAATCTTGATTGTGGTTTAAAACCAATATGCTACTGCATGCGTATGGATGTCATAACGAGGAAGAATATTTTAGTAGTCTCAAATAAGGGTGGGCACTAATCTCCGATGGAGGAAGTCTTGGCTTTTTGTATGCAGGAGGAGGAGAAAGATTGTTTTACTCTTTGTGTCTTTCTCAATTACAAATGCATGTTTGTAATGTAATAGCTTTTCCTATACCAGTTCAAATCCTTTGCGTTTGTTAATCGAGGCAAGTAACGGCGAATAGGGCAGTTTGCTTCCTATCACTGTATACCTGCGTTGTTGTGGCATTAACAAAAACTTAGGCTGAGTGTTGAGTTTTCCTTTGGGCTGCTTTTATCTTGTACATCGATAAATCCACAGTGCAGAAATGTAGAACCAACACTTACAGTTTTCATTTTGTCAGTTACGCTCAATCACTGTGGATATATCAGTAAGTAAAAGAGATAATTGTTTTTGGTTGTTTGTGGGAATTTACATATTAGTTGGGGAGTGTGGAGTTAGAGTAATAAAAATAAATAAAGCACAGTGCGGATGATAGTGATGGTAAATGACACAATGAAAACTATAGTGCAGATAGTGAAAAAGGGCTGTGGAAAATTTTAATTAAATACACCATAATATTTCCTTATTGGGAGATGACAGTTGAGAAAAAACTCCAGCTTTATTTATTTTAATTTTTTAAAA